>NW_025110900.1:0-79963 GCF_015476425.1 Leptopilina heterotoma
GAATTTGAATAAAAAAATAAATATTATAAGATTATACCGTAAAATTCTGTAAAGATTTAAAGGCTTATAATAATAATAAAAAAAATTACTTTTAAATTGATTCTTGTAGTATTCGACCTCATATTTCAATTAAACAAGTTTTTAAATAACCTTAAATTTTGATAAAAGTATAAGTCAATTTTTATTAAAGTTAAAGAAAAAAAATTTGTTTTTTCAAGTATATAGTATTACAGGAGTATGTATACAAAGAAAGAAAGACAACATTTTTAAAAATTATAAAATTCATTTATTCAAATGTATTAGAAATTTAAACTTATTTACAATAGGTTTTTCATAATTTTCATAAATGATTTTAAATTAGTATTCACATCATCCACTTCATCGATACCATATGAGAAGTTTCTCGTTCACTCGTTACATTTTAAAACCAATTTCGAAGCTTAAATATATTATTTACTGCACAATTTTCAGTTTGTGTAATATGATGTGTACATGTGGGTAGTAAAAAATGCAGTTTTAATATTCTTAAACGCTGGACAGTCAATTTCTTCTAAATGTGTACATTCATTAAATATTTTTCTAACCACTGCTTTTTTCACAACCTTTAACATAGATAGTCTTTGCTCCTCATAATACATCCTGTAAAATGGTTCGCACTTCATCGTAACACACATCTCCAGCCATCCAAGGGATTGAATGATAATTGTTTGTAAACCACAGGTTTTCACGTTTGTAACGTCCAGGTAGTGAATTCCAAGCACAAGATGGTTCAAAGAGGTAAACTCTTGGTTGAGCATCTGCCTCCAGAGGAACTATGGCCAATTCTTTAAAAATAAACTCATTACATTGCTTTTTGAAACCTTGAACGCCTACTATGAACTCCATTTTAGATTAGAAATGAGTTTCTACTTCAGGAAAGTGTCTTACATACCTCTCCACTTCATTCTCCCCACCACTTCTTATAACTTCTTAATAATCCCAATGATTGGTTTATACTGTACTACACGATCATGCTCAGGCAACGTCATTATTCACGTAAATATCAGTGAATATTTGCATGAAGACATCCACTGTTACAAGAATACATCTTATTAAGTTTAAAAATATTAATGTAAAAAAGTTATATATATATATATAACGTTTCTTAAAGTTGACTTGAATTTTCTAAAAAGTAAATTCAACTTTTCCAAATGTTAACTTTAATACTTTGTCTACTAATGTGACAGTTACCATCTAAAATCTTCTACTTGAGTTGTTGGATAGAAATTGACTACTGACACTTTTGCATCTACAGTTCATGCTTACACAGAATTCTTTAAAAACGGTTACAGTCATAAGCTTCTGCACTAGCAGTCTGGCATTCTGACTTAGTGAATTGATCACATGAATTCAGCCACATTGTGAGGCTTTACTAGATTTGATAGATGGTTAACTTTTTCAAATGTTAGCTTTAACTTTTATAAAAGTTAACTTTAACTTTTCCAGTAGTTAACTTTAACTTCTAAAAGTTAATCTTAACTTTTTAATAATGCATAGAGAAAAATGGAGTATTCAACAAACTATCTGGAGGACAAACAGACTGTATTTAAGGTTAAATGCTTTGTAACCATCTCGGAGGGATAAATAGATACTTTGAAGATCAAGTTGACTATCTCGGAGGAAAAAGTTAACTATCTAGAGAATCAGGCTAACACTTAAAACCTAACCCTCTCACTTTGGCTATCCAGTTTTCTCAGAGTGAAGGAGCAGAGAGAATTCCTTGCAAACAACATATATACACCGAAAAAAATTCTTGTGAAATTTACAGGATTTCCTGCGCCATCTATGAGCCACGGTTGTAGTCAATCATATTTAAATGTAACTCTGTGATTTGTCTCTTTGTATTACTACAATTTTTATATTAGTTTTACCTATTCCGTTTTCTGTCTGATTCAACCATACTGAGTGTCAGTATTAAAAACCCAGCTTTCGTGTGTGAAACAGGATGTTGGGTGCGTTTGTTAAAAGCGTTGTGCGCAGACGTATTCGAAACAAACAAAGTGGAATGGCAATATGGTTGTATTAGCCAGAATTATCACAGTAATCACGAATAATTTCTTTCAGTGTCAATTCGCCTGTATAAAGCACAACTTAACCTATTCGTATATTCTACAAAAGACCTTGTGTTTTTCACAAGAAATTTTTTTTCGTGCATGTATCCTGACGCGGTGGATGGGACCATGCATTCAAAAAGTGAGTTATACAGAAAGTGTAAAGTTGAGCCCCCAATTAATATCTTTTGCTTAAGCATACAAAAGTATGTGAATGACATGTAAGGTAGTAGACGAAAATACAGAGGGACTGATTTTTTGAAGTGCCTTCTATCTGCATGTAAAAAACTTCAAATTGACAAAAGTTTTACCGTTAAGAATAAAAAAATGTATAAGTAAAAGCAATTTTTCACTTTTGTATATGAAAAAACAACTGAAAAACTATATAGAATTGTATTAATAACTAAGACTTAATTTTTTTAGACGTAAGGTTCCCTTTACTTCGTGAGGATACATATGAAATTTAAATTACAAGTTAATAAATTTAAACTGAAAAAATTGAATTTCTTTTAAATATTTAAAAATATGAATTCATGTAAAATATATACTACACTAAGAAAGCTTTGGCTCAGCAGCAGACTTTAGATAGGCTGCTACTGACTATTTTGGTGAAACGCTATAAGACTATACTTTTGGGTTGCTGCGGAAAAATTTTGGGCGCGTGACAGTCCTAAAGTTGTTAAGCTGCAAACCAATGGCGGTATCCCCACTACTTTGGTAAGCTGCTCACCAACATTTTGGACAGTCACACACGCAAAATTGTACGGCAGCGCACCAAAACTGTAGTGGAGCCGCTGTCACATATGTTGTTTCGCTACAGTTCCAAAGGTCTCTCAGTGTATATTTTGAGGTTATCATGCTTATACTAAGTCAATTAAAAACGATTACAGTCCTAACACTCTAGCATTCTAACTCAGTGAATTGATAACATGGTTTCATTGACATTGTGAGGATTTAATAGGTTTAGTAGATGGTTAACTTTTCCAATTTTCAAAAAGTTAACTTTAACTTTTTCAATAGTTAACCTTAACTATTGTAAAAGTTAACTTTAACTTTTCCAATAGTTAACTTTAACTTTTCCAATAGTTAACTTTAACTTTTCCAATAGTTAACTTCAACTTTTCAAAAAGTTAACTTTAACTTTTCCAATAGTTAACTTCAACTTTTCAAAAAGTTAACTTTAACTTTTTCAATAGTTAACTTTAACATTTTCAATAGTTAACCTTAACTTTTGTAAAAGTTAACTTTAACTTTTCCAATAGTTAACGTTAACTTTTGTAAAAGCTAACTTTAACTTTTCCTATAGTTAACTTTAACTTTTCCAATAGTTAACTTCAACTTTTCAAAAAGTTAACTTTAACTTTTCCAATAGTGAACTTCAACTTTTCAAAAAGTTAACTTTAACTTTTCCAATAGTTAACTTTAACATTTTCAATAATTAACCTTAACTTTTGTAAAAGTTAACTTAACCTTTTCTAATAGTTAACTTCAACTTTTCAAATAGTTGACTTCAATTTGACTGGTATCATTGTTTTCTTAATACAAACAGTATAGTAAAAATACAATCTTTGTATTATAAGGACACAATGATGCCAGTCAAAATAACTTTAACTTTTCAAAAAGTTAACTTTAACTTTTTCAATAGTTAACCTTAACTTTTCCAATAGTTAACTTCAACTTTTCAAATAGTTGACTTTAATTTGACTGGTATCATTGTTTTCTTAATACAAACAGTATAGTAAAAATACAATCTTTGTATTATAAGGACACAATGATGACAGTCAAAATAACTTTAACTTTTCAAAAAGTTAACTTTAACTTTTTCAATAGTTAACCTTAACTTTTGTAAAAGTTAACTTTAACTTTTCCAATAGTTAACTTCAACTTTTCAAAAAGTTAACTTTAACTTTTTCAATAGTTAACTTTAACATTTTCAATAGTTAACCTTAACTTTTGTAAAAGTTAACTTTAACTTTTCCAATAGTTAACTTCAACTTTTCAAATAGTTGACTTCAATTTGACTGGTATCATTGTTTTCTTAATACAAACAGTATAGTAAAAATACAATCTTTGTATTATAAGGACATAATGATGCCAGTCAAAATAACTTTAACTTTTCAAAAAGTTAACTTTAACTTTTTCAATAGTTAACCTTAACTTTTGAAAAAGTTAACTTTAACTTTTCCAATAGTTAACTTCAACTTTTCAAAAAGTTAACTTTAACTTTTCCAATAGTTAACTTCAACTTTTCAAATAGTTGACTTTAATTTGACTGGTATCATTGTTTTCTTAATACAAACAGTATAGTAAAAATACAATCTTTGTATTATAAGGACACAATGATGCCAGTCAAAATAACTTTAACTTTTCCAATAGTTAACTTCAACTTTTCAAAAATTTAACTTTAACTTTTTCAATAGTTAACCTTAACTTTTGAAAAAGTTAACTTTAACTTTTCCAATAGTTAACTTCAACTTTTCAAAAAGTTAACTTTAACTTTTCCAATAGTTAACTTCAACTTTTCAAATAGTTGACTTTAATTTGACTGGTATCATTGTTTTCTTAATACAAACAGTATAGTAAAAATACAATCTTTGTATTATAAGAACACAATGATGCCAGTCAAAATAACTTTAACTTTTCAAAAAGTTAATTTCAACTATTTGAATAGTTGACTTCAACTTTTCAAAAAGTTAACTTTAACTTTTCCAATAGTTAACTTCAACTTTTCAAAAAGTGGACTTCAATTTGACTGGTATCATTGTTTTCTTAATCTGTAGGTATAGTAAAACAGTACTAGTAGTTGAACACTTTTGAGTAGTACTACTCTTGAGTTTTTTGTCAAATAAATAATAATGCACTATTATAATTACTATAAAGTATATGGGTGATTAAATTTAAAATGTCATTTTCATGTCCTGCCCAAAAATCTGGAATACTAGTTTATATATTAAAGTTTTTGAAGTCAATTAATATTCTTAGTCACTCTTTTTACTTAAATTAATAATTCTTAGTCGCTAGAAGTTCTCTGAAAAAAATTGGCAGAAGAATTAGAAGCAAAATGTCAGTGGTGTCCCTTGTCTGCACTTAAGAAATCAGAACTTTACCTAATAATAAAAATTGTTGATTCTCACATTTTTAGTACCAGAAAAATTATTTTGTACAGCTAAGAGTCTATATTTTTATATAGTAATTGTGCTAGCAGAATAATTTTGATCCAGTGCTAGAAAAAAAATCAAAATCGCCTGTCCGTAAGTTTCATATTTTTAAGTAATTATCGCAAATTTTGAATATCATGTCTGATATTTAAATAACCTAGTGCAGATAATTGCCTTATAAAGCGTTAATAGTATTGGTGATATGTATAGCTTCTTAAAGAAAAAACATTACAACATTCTATCACATCTATAACTTGTACGGTTGGTGGCAGAAAGCCAAAGAAAAAGCCAAAAGAAAATTTACTCCTTATATGAAGTTAATGAAGATTTGATACTGGATTGTAATTTGTAAGCTGATTTTATTCTCACTATTCAAAAAAAATTATCAGTGAAATCTTTCAAAAATGTCAGTGGTGTCCCTCAATGTTCATATGTCTTTTTGGTCTTCAAAAGTATATTAATTTATGGCAGAACTCATTACAAATATTTTTTAAGTCATGTTGAAACATTCATTATTGTAATTTGAAATATTTTAACTTTTTAATGTTGTAAGAATTTATTTGAGAAAAGAATAAACGAAAACAGAAAATTTCTTATCATTTCTGCCTATCGTTTTTCACCTGGTGAAAATTAAAATTTGCTTCCACCTGCTCGACCACTATTATTTTTGTCCATCATATATTCTAGTCAACAAAAATAGAGTATCGTTAAGTTTAAAATCCAACATCGAAAAATCAAAGTTAGTAGGATCAAAAATGACATTTTAAATTTAATCACCCATATAAAGTATATACTTGAACGAACGCGTGAAGTTCGTATTTTATGAAAATAGTATTATTTTACAAAATAATTAAACAAAAAATATGGTATTCAATATTTAAAAAATCATGGTGTCCGACTATAGATGCAACCATTGTTGAGTAGCGCAATGAGTAACACAAAGTTTTGTTGATAATTAATAATAAATATTAAATCTTATACACGGAGAGAAATTTGTACTAGTGGGTAATCACTCCTATATGGTTAGGGTGACCATCGTTAATGCTACATATACGGACATCCTTGTAGTATACCGTATAGAAATTTCCCTACTTCGCTTTATTTAAAAAGGGGCGCTGATGAGGAATTAGTATGGCCAAGCACACTAATAATTTCTAGATAGGTGATAATCGGACACTGACTAGAATGCCCTCATCTTCAGATAGGGAAATCTATCTGGATATATTTATATCCCTATTAAATTTTTCAATCCAGCCCTGACTAGAATGCCTCTAGTTAAATTCATACATTCTGATATTCTACTCAGGTACTGACAACGCGATCTAGTTAGAACCTCTATTTTTCATCATCAACTGATATTTCAAACGTGACGAAATTAGATAGGTCGTGACGAATTTTTCTAGTTTGAGTCTCACTAGCGAAAAGGAATCTATTCAGGGTAATATTAAAGCCCATTTTCAATTTCCACACGGGATTTACTATTAGAAGATTGTTGAAACTTGATTGTTGAGGTAACAATCTTTGATATTAAAAATGTTATACGATCAGAGATTGTTGCCAATCGCCAGAAGGGGGTAGAAGTATGCAGAGCAAGCACAATGGCTGAGCTGTCATATTCTTTGAATTACATTACTTTCCAATTTTTCATTTTACAATAACGTTTACGCATGGATTTAAACAATCTTTTCGGTGATTATAATTTAGAAGACGCGTATTTAGTGTATGAATGCAGATTTTGTAAAAAGTATCTGTGTTCAGAGAAAAATTTGTTGGAAAATGTTTGTTTACCTATTTCAGGTCTTTTAAACCAGTCAGTGCCGTTCTATTGGGCGATAATCGGAAGTCTCATTTAATTTACAAATTTCACAGACTTTCCAACACTTTTAAAAAATTTATTGTCAAATGAAAGTAGCTTGTGTAAGCATTAACCTGTCATTTTAAAAGAAAATACAATCCTTTAAAATTTTGAGGTTATAAATATATATATATATATTGTTTAGTCTTTGATCAACTCAAACAAAAATCATTAACTAACTGACAAAAATTGGAATCAAAGATTCCATATTCCACACCACTGAAATATTTTCTTACAAATTTAACCATTTTAGATGAATTCGGAAACACTCACGAATTTTTTCAATAGAATTGAAACGGGCTGTCATAGTCAACGCATGCACTCACGTTAAACTTCGACAATACTTGATATTAGTGACTAATATCAGAGAGTTAGCATAAGTAGGGGGAAGTCCTCTAGTACCGGACACATAAGCGTTTCATAAAAATAAAACTATTTAAAAAAATATGACTTCATTTATGAATTAATTAACTCTACAATATATAACACCAAAATCAATTAACAAAAATACAATATTTTCATAAACTTTTTTTAAGTTCAATTTAGTTTTGGTGAAAAAATACTACAATTTTGATATTATCCCTAGTACATCTGACATCCCTAGTTCATCTGACACATGTCCGACTATAGAAAAAATAAAAAAAAACTCCGCCTACTGAAGCTGTCGTTATTTTTCATTAAAATGATTATATTTTATTAAATACTTGAGTATTTGTAACAAGTTTATATAGTTTTTATTCTTGAAAGACTCCTTTAATCGATAATAAGCTTAAAAAGCAAGTAGCTACTTGTCAATAATATAAGATCGTATCCTTAAGGTTATGTTATTCAATGGTCACGTGACTTATAGTAAAGTATATGGGACACGTGACCACTAAATAACATGACCTTAAGTGTCCGACCACTAATACATTTACCCTATATGATGTTAACATATTTCCAAGTCAGCTTATGTAACTAAAGTGACCATCTAAGAATATCTTGTTTAGCACAATTGTCAACTTTTTGAAAAGTTAATTTCAACTATTTAAAAAGTTGAAGTCAACTATTTAAATAGTTGAAATTAACTTTTTGAAAAGTTAAAGTTATTTTGACTGGCATCATTGAGTTCTTATAATACAAAGATTGTATTTTTACTATACTGTTTGTATTAAGAAAACAATGATACCAGTCAAATTGAAGTCAACTATTTGAAAAGTTGAAGTTAACTATTGGAAAAGTTAAAGTTAACTTTTACAAAAGTTAAGGTTAACTATTGAAAATGTTAAAGTTAACTATTGAAAAAGTTAAAGTTAACTTTTTGAAAAGTTGAAGTTAACTATTGGAAAAGTTAAAGTTAACTTTTACAAAAGTTAAGGTTAACTATTGAAAAAGTTAAAGTTAATTTGACTGGCATCATTGTGTCCTTATAATACAAAGATTGTATTTTTACTATACTGTTTGTATTAAGAAAACAATGATACCAGTCAAATTGAAGTCAACTATTTGAAAAGTTGAAGTTAACTATTGGAAAAGTTAAAGTTAACTTTTACAAAAGTTAAGGTTAACTATTGAAAATGTTAAAGTTAACTATTGAAAAAGTTAAAGTTAACTTTTTGAAAAGTTAAGGTTAACTATTGAAAATGTTAAAGTTAACTATTGAAAAAGTTAAAGTTAACTTTTTGAAAAGTTGAAGTTAACTATTGGAAAAGTTAAAGTTAACTTTTACAAAAGTTAAAGTTAACTATTGAAAAAGTTAAAGTTAACTTTTTGAAAAGTTAAAGTTATTTTGACTGGCATCATTGTGTCCTTATAATACAAAGATTGTATTTTTACTATACTGTTTGTATTAAGAAAACAATGATACCAGTCAAATTGAAGTCAACTATTTGAAAAGTTGAAGTTAACTATTGGAAAAGTTAAAGTTAACTTTTACAAAAGTTAAGGTTAACTATTGAAAATGTTAAAGTTAACTATTGAAAAAGTTAAAGTTAACTTTTTGAAAAGTTGAAGTTAACTATTGGAAAAGTTAAAGTTAACTTTTTGAAAAGTTGAAGTTAACTATTGGAAAAGTTAAAGTTAACTATTGGAAAAGTTAAAGTTAACTTTTACAAAAGTTAAGGTTAACTATTGGAAAAGTTAAAGTTAACTTTTTGAAAAGTTGAAGTTAACTATTGGAAAAGTTAAAGTTAACTATTGGAAAAGTTAAAGTTAACTTTTACAAAAGTTAAGGTTAACTATTGGAAAAGTTAAAGTTAACTTTTTGAAAAGTTGAAGTTAACTATTGGAAAAGTTAAAGTTAACTTTTTGAAAAGTTGAAGTTAACTATTGGAAAAGTTAAAGTTAACTATTGGAAAAGTTAAAGTTAACTATTGGAAAAGTTAAAGTTAACTATTGGAAAAGTTAAAGTTAACTTTTACAATAGTTAAGGTTAACTATTGAAAAAGTTAAAGTTAACTTTTTGAAAATTGGAAAAGTTAACCATCTACCAAACCTATTAAATCCTCACAATGTCAATGAAACCATGTTATCAATTCACTGAGTTAGAATGCTGGAGTGTTAGGACTGTAATCGTTTTTAATTGACTTAGTATAAGCATGATAACCTCAAAATATACACTGAGAGACCTTTGGAACTGTAGCGAAACAACATATGTGACAGCGGCTCCACTACAGTTTTGGTGCGCTGCCGTACAATTTTGGGTGTGTGACTGTCCAAAATGTTGGTGAGCAGCTTACCAAAGTAGTGGGGATACCGCCATTGGTTTGCAGCTTAACAACTTTAGGACTGTCACGCGCCCAAAATTTTTCCGCAGCAACCCAAAAGTATAGTCTTATAGCGTTTCACCAAAATAGTCAGTAGCAGCCTATCTAAAGTCTGCTGCTGAGCCAAAGCTTTCTTAGTGTAGTATATATTTTACATGAATTCATATTTTTAAATATTTAAAAGAAATTCAATTTTTTCAGTTTAAATTTATTAACTTGTAATTTAAATTTCATATGTATCCTCACGAAGTACAGGGAACCTTACGTCCAAAAAAATTAAGTCTTAGTTATTAATACAATTCTATATAGTTTTTCAGTTGTTTTTTCATATACAAAAGTGAAAAATTGTTTTTACTTATACATTTTTTTATTCTTAACGGTAAAACTTTTGTCAATTTGAAGTTTTTTACATGCAGATAGAAGGCACTTCAAAAAATCAGTCCCTCTGTATTTTCGTCTACTACCTTACATGTCATTCACATACTTTTGTTTTGACTTTAACAGAGCCAAAATAGACAAATATATCTTGAGCAATGCGTAGTCTTTGCAGAACTCTATAATATTAAAACAATGTAAACCTAAGCATCGTCGATGTAGAGGTTATGCATTGCTTAAGCAAAAGATATTAATTGGGGGCTCAACTTTACACTTTCTGTATAACTCACTTTTTGAATGCATGGTCCCATCCACCGCGTCAGGATACATGCACGGAAAAAAATTTCTTGTGAAAAACACAAGGTCTTTTGTAGAATATACGAATAGGTTAAGTTGTGCTTTATACAGGCGAATTGACACTGAAACTGTGATAATTCTGGCTAATACAACCATATTGCCATTCCACTTTGTTTGTTTCGAATACGTCTGCGCACAACGCTTTTAACAAACGCACCTAACATCCTGTTTCACACACGAAAGCTGGGTTTTTAATACTGACACTCAGTATGGTTGAATCAGACAGAAAACGGAATAGGTAAAACTAATATAAAAATTGTAGTAATACAAAGAGACAAATCACAGAGTTACATTTAAATATGATTGACTACAACCGTGGCTCATAGATGGCGCAGGAAATCCTGTAAATTTCACAAGAATTTTTTTCGGTGTATATATGTTGTTTGCAAGGAATTCTCTCTGCTCCTTCACTCTGAGAAAACTGGATAGCCAAAGTGAGAGGGTTAGGTTTTAAGTGTTAGCCTGATTCTCTAGATAGTTAACTTTTTCCTCCGAGATAGTCAACTTGATCTTCAAAGTATCTATTTATCCCTCCGAGATGGTTACAAAACATTTAACCTTAAATACAGTCTGTTTGTCCCTCCAGATAGTTTGTTGAATACTCCATTTTTCTCTATGCATTATTAAAAAAGTTAAGATTAACTTTTAGGAAGTTAAAGTTAACTACTGGAAAAGTTAAAGTTAACTTTTATAAAAGTTAAAGCTAACATTTGAAAAAGTTAACCATCTATCAAATCTAGTAAAGCCTCACAATGTGGCTGAATTCATGTGATCAATTCACTAAGTCAGAATGCCAGACTGCTAGTGCAGAAGCTTATGACTGTAACCGTTTTTAAAGAATTCTGTGTAAGCATGAACTGTAGATGCAAAAGTGTCAGTAGTCAATTTCTATCCAACAACTCAAGTAGAAGATTTTAGATGGTAACTGTCACATTAGTAGACAGAGTATTAAAGTTAACATTTGGAAAAGTTGAATTTACTTTGTAGAAAATTCAAGTCAACTTTAAGAAACGTTATATATATATAACTTTTTTACATTAATATTTTTAAACTTAATAAGATGTATTCTTGTATCAGTGGATGTCTTCATGCAAATATTCACTGATTTTTACGTGAATAATGACGTTGCCTGAGCAGACAACTGCATATTGTCTCGTTATACATGATCGTGTAGTACAGTATAAACCAATCATTGGGATTATTAAGAAGTTATAAGAAGTGGTGGGGAGAATGAAGTGGAGAGGTATGTAAGACACCTTCCTGAAGTAGAAACTCATTTCTAATCTAAAATGGAGTTCATAGTAGGCGTTCAAGGTTTCAAAAAGCAATGTAATGAGTTTATTTTTAAAGAATTGGCCATAGTTCCTCTGGAGGCAGATGCTCAACCAAGAGTTTACCTCTTTGAACCATCTTGTGCTTGGAATTCACTACCTGGACGTTACAAACGTGAAAACCTGTGGTTTACAAACAATTATCATTCAATCCCTTGGATGGCTGGAGATGTGTGTTACAATGAAGTGCGAACCATTTTACAGGACGTATTATGAGGAGCAAAGACTATCTATGTTAAAGGTTGTGAAAAAAGCAGTGGTTAGAAAAATATTTAATGAATGTACACAATTTAGAAGAAATTGACTGTCCAGCGTTTAAGAATATTAAAACTGCATTTTTTACTACCCACATGTACACATCATATTACACAAACTGAAAATTGTGCAGTAAATAATATATTTAAGCTTTGAAATTGGTTTTAAAATGTAACGAGTGAACTGAGAAACTTCTCATATGGTATCGATGAAGTGGATGATGTGAATACTAATTTAAAATCATTTTATGAAAATTATAAAAAACTATTGTAATAAGTTTAAATTTCTATATACATTTGAATAAATGAATTTTATAATTTTAAAAATGTTGTCTTTCTTTCTTTGTATACATACTCCTTTAATACTATATACTTGAAAAAACAAATTTTTTTTCTTTAACTTTAATAAAAATTGACTTATACAATTTTATACAAAATTTAATTATTTAAAAGCTTGTTTGAAATATGAAGGTAGAAAAGGTAGAAAAGAAGCAATTTAAAAGTAATTTTTTTATTATTATTATAAGCCTTTAAATATTTACAGAATTTTTACGGTATAATCTTATAATATTTATTTTTATTCAAATTCAATAACATTAAATTTACCACCAATATATTTTAAACGCAACTTCTCCGATTGCACGGCTTCTTCCATCATTATGAAGGAGGTAGGGTCAGCTTCAAATAGTTTTGCGAACCTTGCCGGAAGAAAAGTTGTAAAAGCAGCATCCAGGTCTACTACAATCCTGGAACCATATTTCGTCTGCACCTTGTTTATTTTAGTTACATTGTATGACTCATTCACAGTCAACTCAGAAAGTGGCTTCGTTGGTAGAAATCTCTCCATACGACCAATGGCGTTGACTTTTTGGAACTCCATTGTTTTAATATCTGTAAGCAAAGAAAAAAGATGTATTCTTAATATTGAATTTAAAAAAACAAATTTAGAATAAAAATTGATTCAATTAAAGAAAGAAAATTCACCTATTATAGGAATAGATGATGCTGTAGTTGTTAAAGCCGCTGACACTGCTAATGTTGCTGTAGATGCTGAAGTTGTTGATACTGTCGATTATGTTGGAGTTACTAATGATGATGAAAACTGAAGCAGAAGTGTCGAATGTGGATTCCAACTTACCTTATACCTTTTAAATCCCACTCTTCTTCAACTCTCACTCTTTTACCCCCACTTTAACGACTGCGCACGCAACTACCTCAAAAGAAGAGTCATTTAGAAGACGTATTCAAACTCGCATAAAATGACGTCACTAAAAGGGTTTTTAAGGAATGTCTTTGTTCTCATCTACAGTCAGGTTAAAGCCTGTCTAAAGGTTTTTTAGACAAGCTCTTTATTCTATTCAAGATGCAGGTTGAAACTTGTTTAAAGATTTTCAAATAATACTATTGTTATCTTGGAAAAAGACAAGTTGAAACTTGCTTACATATTTTTGGACAATACATTTATCCCTATGGTGCTATAGTATTAGTAAAGCAAGCTGTGAGAGTCAGACAGACAGGTCTGACGGATGGAACTTTCACTCACTCAACGCGGTAACCGTACGCGCACTTTTGCTGCGCACTGGGCCTTACCACACCACCCACCACCACCCACTCTTACTACCCACAACGCCTGCGCGGTATCTCGCGAACGCTTAGTCCCTTGCGCTTCTCTATATGATTTTTGAAATTTCTGGTTTATACTAAGTGGGTGGTGGTGGGTGGTAGTATTGGAAATATGTATGTAATAGAAAAAAAAGTGGGTGGATGGGGGGTGGTGGTTAACTAAGAGCAATGTATTTTACATAGGTGAGTGGGTGGTGAGAGGGGGTGGTATTTGCATATTCTATGTCCAAAAGGGTGGACAGTGCAAATATAATACCCCACTAACGTCAATTAAAAGTGTTAACTAATTTAAATATATGCAAATCAGGTACCCCACCAATGGCTGGTAAATTACCGACATAAACCCCACCAACGCCATCTTGTGACAGAAAATTATACCCCCACCAATGGCTGGTAAATTACCGACATATACCCCACTAACGCCATCTAGTGACAGAAAATTATACCTCCACCAACGGCGGGTAAATTACCGGTACATACCCCACTAACGCCATCTAGTGACAGAAACTTATACCCCCACCAACGGCCGGTAAATTACCGACATATACCCCACTAACGCCCTGTAACTTACCCTCGCGGTCGGTAAGTAGGAATCTACATTACCGATACGACGTAGAACCGGCATAGCTATACTACTTGTAATAAAAATACATATGTGTACCGACTTTCAGCTCAATAGGTTTATATATGTTAATATTAATAAATTATATTTCTTATATATATTTTTTTTTTATAAAAAATGAGTTTTATTTTGGTGTACGGAACCCTCGATCTTAATGCGAGTGCAACTCGCACTTGCCCGATTTTTAAATTTCCTATAGAAAAAAAACGAGAAAAACGACGATTTTTAATTTTTGAAAAATTTTCAAATTCTTTTAAAAACTTGTTTTTCGAGTATAATTTAGATGGAAAATTGAAAAATTTTATGAATTTAGTCGAAAATAAAGATTTTTAAATTTTCTGTACAAAAAAAACGAAAAAATCCACCAATTTTTATTTTTCAGAAATTTTAAAAATCGTTTAAAAACTGATTTTTCGAGTAAATTTCTGTTTGAAAATGAAAATAAATAACGAATTTAGTCGAAATTATACTATTGCAAAAATTTTCGGAAAAAAAAATTGAAGAAATCGACAAAAATCACAATTTTTAAATTTCCTATAGAAAAAAACGAGAAAAACGACGATTTTTAATTTTTGAAAAATTTTCAAATTCTTTTAAAAACTTGTTTTTCGAGTATAATTTAGATGGAAAATTAAAAAATTTTATGAATTCAGTCGAAAATCAAGATTTTTAAATTTTCTGTACAAAAAAAAACGAAAAAATCCACCAATTTTTATTTTTCAGAAATTTTAAAAATCGTTTAAAAACTGATTTTTCGAGTAAATTTCTGTTTGAAAATGAAAATAAATAACGAATTTAGTCAAAATTATACTATTGCAAAAATTTTCGAAAAAAAAAATTGAAGAAATCGACAAAAATCACAATTTTTAAATTTCCTATAGAAAAAAAACGAGAAAAACGACGATTTTTAATTTTTGAAAAATTTTCAAATTCTTTTAAAAACTTGTTTTTCGAGTATAATTTAGATGGAAAATTAAAAAATTTTATGAATTTAGTCGAAAATGAAGATTTTTAAATTTTCTGTACAAAAAAAACGAAAAAATCCACCAATTTTTATTTTTCAGAAATTTTAAAAATCGTTTAAAAACTGATTTTTCGAGTAAATTTCTGTTTGAAAATGAAAATAAATAACGAATTTAGTCGAAATTATACTATTGCAAAAATTTTCGAAAAAAAAAAATTGAAGAAATCGACAAAAATCACAATTTTTAAATTTCCTACAGAAAAAAAAAGAGAAAAACGACGATTTTTAATTTTTGAAAAATTTTTAAATTCTTTTAAAAACAAAAAAAAACAAAAAAAAAAAAAAACAAGTGTTTTTCGAGTATAATTTAGATGGAAAATTAAAAAATTTTATGAATTTAGTCGAAAATCAAGATTAATATAAAAATATAAAAAAAATATAAAAAAATAAAAAAAAAAATATAAAATATAAATATAAAAAAATATATATAAAAATATATAAAAATATATATATATAGAAATATAAAATGGAAATATGGAAATATAAAAATATATATATATAGGATATATATATATGTATATCCGCTATTTCATAGTAGAAAAAATTGAAAATTAAACAAAAATTAGAAAAAAATCGGACTTTTTTTATAAAAACAATAATAACTTTTTTGTTTATAAATTTTTGACTTTTTTTTTAATTCCATTCGATAGAGCGCATGTGAAAACATAAGAAATGATGATTCGTGAATTTTTTTATTGATTTTTAAGTACCGAAATAAGTCCTCAAACTTCATGCAGAAATTTTTCGCCGACAACTTCATAAAGTTATCAAATACTCAAAGACATTTAGGAGACTAATGTCCCTCACGGAACATAAAGTTAAGTACAAAATGTATCGTCGAATAACGACACATGTTCAATTTTTACGAATTTAACCGAAATATTAGAGTAAAAAGCTAGAATATGGGTGTCGCACACCCAGGGTGCGGTTTAAGGGTTAAAGAATGTTCTGTACAAATTCGTAGACTCTTGGATAATATTAATAAACATTTAAGGGCCTTAAATTTCTTAGGACAATCAACTGAAAATTGGGACTCATTGCTAATTTATCTCCTTGCATCAAAATTAGATAATAAAACACTACGAGCATGGGAAACTGAAAAAACCGAAAATGATATTTCTACACTTAAGGACTTTGCAAAATGTTTAGAGTCACGCGCAATTATATTAGAAACACTGGAAGTGCAATATGAGACATAACAAAGATTCGAAACCGAAAATTGATAACAAAAACAATCCGCAAAATAAAAGAGCATTTTTAGCTCACAATATAAGTTGCGCTCTTTGCAAAGAAGAGCATCACATTCAATCATGTCCTAATTTCCTTTCACTTTTAGAGTAAGAAAGAGCAGAAAGAGTCAAGTCGTGCATATTGTGCCTAAATTGTCTGCGACCAGGTCATCTTCAAAGGGAATGCAGATCGCAGGGATGCAAGCAGTGTCAGGCGAAGCATAATACGCTACTGCATTTCAAATCAAGTAAATCAGTGGGTCGTGATAGTTCTTCAGCAACTGGAGAAAAAATGGTTGCATCAGTAACGTCTATACTCCATGGTGCGGAAGACGGAATTCTGTCGACGGCACTGGTCCTGGCAAAAGGATCAAAGGAGAAACAAATTTTAGCCAGGGCTTTGTTAGATACAGGGTCACAATGTAATCTCATTTCAGCAAAGCTTTGTGACAAATTAGGCCTCAAAAAAGTTCCAATTGATGTTAATATAGGTTCAATAAGTGATTGTCCTTTAGCCGTTAAACATAAATGTGAAATTGAAATTGTTTCTCGGGCAAGTTCATTTGGAATGCGAGTATCGTGTCTCGTTGTGCCTAAAATTAAATCTGACTTACCTAACCTCCCGGTCGAAGCAAGGTCGATTGGAGTTCCGTCTCATATTAAATTGGCTGACCCTGATTTTAACAAATCAGGTACGATAGACATTTTTATAGGCAATGCAATATTTTGGTCATCAGCGCCTCCGAGTGTCTCTCTGATTCATGGTCCTATAGGAGCTCCGCATGGTTCACTGGGTTTGGGACACACCAACGAGAGTTCTCCGAGAGTGATAAGCAATATGATACTCAGTGATGGAACTTCATATGTATCTGCAGATCCTCAAGGTCATAGGACAACGGCAAGAGTGACTTCAAATGTTCATCATCAGCAGGTAACATTTCCAGGAGTGGAGGAAAGCCCACGAGTATCTATTAATGTAATTAGCGAACTTTTGGGCACTTTTGACGGTAATAGTGAAAATTTTGAAAGTTGGGCACAACAGGTCGATTTGATTCGAAAGGGATACGGTTTAACGGATGAAATAATTAGAATTGTAATAAGTGGTAAATTAAATGGCAAAGCGTTAACTTGGTTTCATTCTCGACCGTGTCATTTAACAATGCCGTTTGCGCAATTAATGTTTGAATTAAGAAAAATGTTTTTTCCACAATTAAGTAGAGTAAAATTGCGTAGACAATTTGAAGATCTTGTTTGGTCGCGAGAAGAATTGTTTAGCGAACATGTATATAATAAAGTTATTTTGGAAAATAAAGCAAACATTGGCGAAGCAGATTTAGTCGAGTACATAATTGAGGGTATTCCGGACGATTCGTTGCGCGATCAGGCTCGTATGCAAAGGTTTCGTAACACGGAGGAGTTATTATTGGCATTCGAAAAAATTTCGATAGTGAAAAAACCTATTGTATTAAATCAAAATAGAGATAATCGTCGAGATTGTGTGAACTTTTTCGATCTTTGGATACAAAAAATAATTATTTGAGAAATAAAAAGCGTTGTTATAATTGTGGTATGTTTGGTCATATGGCAACACAATGTAAGAAAGAGAGAAGACAAAAAGGGTCTTCTTTTCGTTGTGGCTCTATGAGGCATACAATTGCTAATTGTCCGTCGAATTCGCAGAGAAATAATTATTCTACAGAAGTGAGTAATATAAGCGTAGATGATAAATTAAATGCTGAATATTTTCCGAGTATTGTTTTGAAATTTGAAAACGAAGAGGGAGTATTTGAAGTTCAAATTGTATCGTTGTTAGATAGTGGCAGCCCGATATCGATAATAAAAAATAAATTTGTCAATCCTGAGGTTATTTTACCGATTAACGATAGTACAATAGTACATCATGGTGTAAATAATTCTCATTTACGATTTTTAGGAAAAACAAAGGCAAAGTGTCAGTTGAATGGTCGTGTTGAAGATATTAAATTGTTGATTGTAGATGATAAGACTATGAATCCTTCCGTTATATGGGAAGAGATGTACTCAGAGCTTTCGGGTTAGGATTTTTACAAAAAGAAGGGTATAATGAAAATAAAGAGAACGATTTTAATGAAATTTTAAATATCGAAATGGACGAAATAAATTTAGTAGATGAGTTAATTATTAATGAAAATATTCCTTTTCGTTATATACAGGAGTTAAAGAACGCATTCAAAAGTCTGTTTATCCACCCTGAAAGGCCTGAGGTGCCTAAAGTAAAAACTACTCTTAAATTGCGAATGAAAGATCACAAGCCATTTCACTGTGCACCGCGTAGACTTGCTTTCGCTGAAAAATGTCAGCTTAAAAAATTGTTAGATGATTTATTGAAACGTCGTGTTATTAGATTGAGTAATGCCGTGTATGCGTCACCTGTTGTTTTGATAAGGAAAAAGAATGGGAAAATTCGTATGTGTATTGACTATAGAATTTTAAACAAATATTTAAAATCGGATAATTATCCGTTCCCTTCAATTGAAGATATAATTGCTTTGCTCCAAGGAAAAAAATATTTTAGTTCCCTTGATTTAAAGGACGGTTTTTATCATGTGGAATTAGACGAGTAATCGATACAATACACATCGTTCGTAACACCGTGGGGACAATATGAATTCGAGAGAATGCCTTTCGGTCTGAAGGTGGGACCACGACATTTTCAGAGATTTGTAAATACTGTCATAAAAGATCTTATCGCTACCGGTGACGTCATTGTCTATTTGGATGACATTTTAATCGCTACCACTACTATTGAGCATCACATACAAGTTTTAAAAAAAGTATTCGCGCTTTTAGTTGAAAATAAACTCGAGTTACAAATGGCTAAATGTAAATTTTTACTTGGGATATAAAATCTCTGAAAAGGGGGTGAAACCGACAGACGAAGGGATTCAAGCGGTATGAGAATTCCCGGTACCAAAGAACACGAAAGGGGTACAAAGCTTTATTGGATTAGTTTCATATTTTCGAAAATTTATAGTCTTTTTCGTTAACAGCAAAACCATTGTACGATTTATTGAAAAAACAGCTCAATTTTAATTCGGTGATGAGGAATTAAAAGCTTTCAATAAATTTAAAAAAAATTAAATGATTCGCCATTTTTCGCGATTTATGACCCAAATGCAGAAACGGAACTTTACTGTGACGCGAGCTCTCAAGGCTTTGGTGCGATTCTGGTGCATCGAGGAAAAGATCGGAATTTTCATCCGATATTTTACTTTTACAAGCGAACTACCGAAACTGAGAGTCGCAACCACAGCTTTGAGTTAGAGATGCTCGCGATAATTTACGCGTTGAGGAGATTTCGTGTTATACGGTCTGAAATTTAAAATAGTAACCGATTGTAATTCGTTAGCGTTGGCGTTGAAGAAACACGAAATTAATCCCAGAATTGCACGGTGGGTTTTAGAGCTGCAGAGCTACGACTATACAACTGAACATAGAGCAGGGGTTCGTATGTCTTATGTTGATGGTCCCAGTCGGTGCAATTTCGTTGCTGTGATTGACGATAATTCATTCGAGACAAATTTGGTCATTGCGCAGAATCTTGATTAAAATATTGCCGAGATAAAATCCGAGTTAGAGAGGACTGAAAGTAAAATTTTCGAGATGAGAAATGGCGTCATGTATAAAAAAATTAAACAACAGGTGAAAACAAAAAATCAAAGTGATAAGAAAAGAAAATTAGCTGTCAACTGTGATGTGGGCGATTATATTATGTTAAAGAATTTGGACTCGACAACGGGAATTTCCCCTAAATTGAAACTGCGATTCAAGGGACCATATCAAGTCACCAAAGTATTGCGAAATAGTAGATACATTATAGCGAACATTCCTGGCTGTCAAGTCACTCAAAAAAAGTATGAAGGTGTTTGGGAGCCCAGTGGGACCAAACTGCAATTTACTGTTAATAATAGTTTAGAGCCTTCATTTTTTAACCGATTTTACTAAACTTTGTTTTAAATGAAAAATTTTTAAATTTGGAAGAGATTTGTCAAGGCCGAATTTTAAATTTCAATTTGTTTATATTTATTTTTTTATTGCAAATTTTAACAAAAGCATCTATTTTTAAGAAAAAGTTGTCTCCAGACTCTATAATCAAATAGCACGTGCTAAAAACTTTTTAGAAACACACCTAGAGTACTCTGTAAAGTGTAAAAAATTTGTGCAGATAAATATTCGAATGTTATAAACAATTTATATTAACAAATAATTAAGTTTACAACGAATTGTTAACGTGGACAAACACTTTGATAGATTTTAATGAAATTGTATATTTAAGGCGTTTTGGGGTCGCTGTTTACGAATCCAATGTTGGTTTTTCAAAATTCAAAATGTCGGATCCAATATGGCGGATGCTTTTTTTGAAAATCGATTCAATTTGGCTATAAATCGTTATTTGGGGGTTTTTTGGGGTCGCTGATTACGAATCCGATGTTGGTTTTTCGATATTTAAAATGGCGGATCCAATATGGCGGATGCTTTTTTTTAATCGATTCAATTTGGCTAAAAATCGTTACTTGGGGTTTTTTGGGGTCGCTAATTACGAATAAGACGTCAGATTTTTGAGAATACAAAATGGCGTTGATAATATGATAAAAATCAAATTTAAATTATGTTTTATACGTTAATTTTTAAATTGATTTTATATACGTTTTTAAATAAAGGTGACAAAATTTACTAAAGATTTTTATAGTCTTGTTTTGACAATTTTATTCATTTATACTTATTTTAATACTGAATAATTCAAAAATTGGACAAGTGCGAGTTGTACTCGCACTGCAATGGCGGGTTCTGTACACAAATATAAAAACAATACTTGCAACATTTATCGGTAATTGGTAGAATTAAAATAAACAATTAAAAAACTATATTATAGTGGTTATAATTTTGTTCAGATAATTTCTTATATTGTGCTCGTAAAACTAAGATTTTTTCGTAATGAATTAAATCTCTTGTACGTTTATACGTTGCATGGGCCTTTTTCTTCTCTACAACTAGACTCCTAAGCTCATTGGAAAACCAAGGAGGATACGTAGAAGGTTTATTACATACAGTAGGAACATAATATTAAAAAGCGCTCTCAACATGCTTATAGAAATTTAGTACCATATTGTCCAGGGCAGCACGAAAATCAGTTTAAGTTAATTGAGAAGTGTAAAAACTATCCAAAACAGACCAATCATTGTCAAATTCTGCACTCCAATCGATTTTTAATAAATAATAATTAATTAAACAAAAACCTGCCCTTTTAAAATTAAAATTATAGCAGGAAATCGGCAACTCGTTAATTACAGCAGGTAATTTTATTTCATATGTAAGTGGTGGATGATAAGCACCCATTGGTAATAGAATTTCGTCAGATAAATGCACTGCGCTATAGTTAATACTCGACAAAACAAAATCCAAGATAAAGATAGATAAAGATAAGATTTTTTTTTTTGACAGGTCTCGACTTTGAGGTTATGTTGGCCTTAAAAAACTTTTCTAATTTAAATTTTTAAAAATTTTTATAAATTTGTATCATTGGACAATGTGGTAAATCTAATCTACACACAATGTTGCTCTTGAATTCGTATTTTCTATTTACACAACTTTTTTATATTTTTTCTGTAGTCCTGCACGGAAAAAATAAGTTCAGCAGATTTTACGAAACTAATTTCGCACTAGCGGATATTTAAGATTCCTAGACGAAGTTTTTCAAAAACCCAGAAACTTTCACTACTTTAAGCAGAACAATTGTCGAGAAACTGCAACCAGTGTTGTAATTTATAAAACAAGCTTGAATGTAGAAATGTTTCGTATTTTCTGGTGAACATTTTATCAGAAAATGGTAAAAATGTTTCGTGCAATCTAAAAACGCGTGGTTTGAGTTTCCACTTCGCTGTCTATCGTGAATTCTCGAACACAAAGTTTCGTAAAATTCTATACGGGGTGTACCAAAAGTCGCGTTATAAATAGATATGTTGAAGCTTGTCTCGTCGCGTCGGTATTAACTTGTCTGCTGTATATAGATATAATATGTGGAAGGAAAATGAGAACTGCTTTACCTGCCGGTAACATTTGGATAATTGTTTTCTTTTACGTATTTCACATTTCATTGTTCCAAATTCGTAACATTTTTTATGTGCTTTTGTAATCCAAACTTTTAATTATTATTAATTTTTTTTTAATTTACAGTCCAATAAATTTTATAGTTTATCATACTATTTACCGATGACAATATATATATTAATTTCTCAAGTGTTAACTGTTATTACTTCAAATTTTAGACAATTTAATATAAACATTTTTTGAGTTTGAATTTAATTTTGAAAATTTTTTGTCAATTTATTTATAATTTAAAATTAAGAATAAAATTATTTTCTAAAAATTGAAAAATTTTATAGAGATTTTATAACTAATTATAATCAAAAAATGTTATTTTAAAAACCATAAAATATTTTGTATAACTTTTAAAAAAATGATTTTTTTTAAAAATTAATATTCAGTATATTGACATTTCTCACAAGCGCAGTTTTAATCTCCTCAGTTAGTATATAAAGAAACTCAATTCTTTCATCTACAAGTGCGAGTTATATTGTATGTGCGTTGCGTCAGAATTCGTTTATATGTATGCGTATTTCCGTTAAGTTAGTGTCAGAATAAAATAAGCCAATCCAAGCGAACCATTGCGTTGTAGAGGTCAGTCACATGTGTCGAACCAATCATCTATCTCCTATAGAAGACGAGAAAAAATGGTCTTGAGAGCTCATTGGTACATTAAGAAATTCTTTTTTCTGCTTTATTCGTTTTTTTCTCCGTGAATATTTTTTTCCGTGGCGCATGCGCTTCAGGCTAAACATTTTACAAAACTCTTGAATTAGAACGTCCAACCGATCATTTGTGAATTCCATAGAATTTTTTTTGAGTTTTCGAGAAACGCAGTCATCATATATTACTATTGATTCTGTTTTATCTTATACTAAACTCCTCTCCGTATCCGCTATTCCAAAATTAGTTTCGTAAAATGTACTAAATTAATTTTTTCCGTGTGATGAGCTGTGTTCACAGTGAAAATGCATTCGATAAAATAAAGTAATAATTGCTGATTTTTAACAACTTTTTTTAAATCTTTTGGACCCAAGGCCACAATATAAACAATTTTATTTGACAAAAATTAAGGTCCTGAAAACACTCTACGTTATTAAGGGGGAGTGACACCTTTGAGGTACCTTTTGAACCTGGGTAAGACTCCGTCAGAAAAATTACAATTTGCATAGGGTCTTCGGATTATTCTGTAATTTGGTGAAGTTGTTATATTTGATAACAAAAATAAGTGTACCAAAAGATTTTTAAAAATTTTCAAAATTGTAAAAGTTACGCCATTTTGAATTTTTTTATAAGATTTTTTTTAAATTTGAATATTTCCGAAACATTTTAACGTATTTTAATAAAATTTAAATATGGTATACTTAAAATCATGTCCTTTCAGAATTTTAAAAAAAAATTTTTTATTTTTTTTCAAAAATACAGTAACAAAAATTTTTTGAATCGATTTATTAAGCTATAGATATACTATAGATTATGGGAAAAATACTGAGAAACTCCAAAAAATGTTTTAACCTATAAAAAAATTATGCAAAGTTCGAATTTGACTAAATAAAAATGGTTTTCATTGTACTGACAACACAAAAGCGTTGAAATCATTGTCTATATTGACTACACTGACGTAGTTTTTTATGTTGAATACTAATCCGATGCCTAAATTGTTGAAAAAAATCTGGAAATATAAATCCGCCATGTTTTTTTAATAAAATATCAAAATGCTTTAGATTTAAACAAAACTCACACGTTTTATGTTTTCAGGGTCGCTGATAACGAATATGACCTCAGAGTCTCGAAATTCAAAATGGCGCATCCAATATGTCCGACTCAAATTTTCAAAATGTTTCCGATTTAAACAGAACTCACATGTTTGATGTTTCTAGGGTAGCTGATAACAAATATAACCTCAGAAACTTAAAATTTAAAATGGCGGATCCAATATGGCCGACTCAAATTGTCAAAATGTTTTCCGTTTAAACGAAAATCACATATTTTATATTTTTGGGGTCGCTGATAACGAATATGACTTCAGAAACTCGAAATTCATAATTCAGAATGCGGTTAAAATTAAGAAAATAATTAAATTTTACAAAGATGTCAGAGGTTAAACTGTGTTAAAATTTGAAAAAACAAATTCCGCTCGATACATTCATTATAAACTTCGAAATTTTTGTAAAATTAAATTAATTTTTTAATTTAAAACTTATTGCCCATTATAATGTTTACAGGGAATAAAACTAAAATTTCTAAGCTTTATTTTGACATAAGTTTCAAGAAAATCGGACTCGACATGTTTTGAGATATTCAAAAGGTTAATTTTTAAACCTAATTTTTTTCATAAATTCTATTATTTAAAAAAAAATTTTACCATCATAAAGTTGAGAAATTCTTCTTTTAAAATCATAGAATGCGTTTCGTTTAAACGGAAACATTTTGACACTTTAAGTCGGCCATATTGGATACGTCATTTTGAATTTCAAAATTCTGAGGTCATATTCGTTATCAGCGACCCCAAAAACATATAACATGTAAGTTTTCTTTAAAACGGAAAAATTTTGACAATTTGAGTAGGTCATATTGAATCCGCCATTTTGAATTTTAAGTTTTTGAGGTCATATTCGTTATCAGCGACCCCAAAAACATAAAACATGTGAGTTTTGTTTAAAACGGAAAAATTTTAATAACTTTAGTCAGCCATATTGGATCCGCTATTTTGAATTTCAAGATTCTAAGGTCATATTCGTTATCAGCTACCCCAAAAACATAAAATATGTGAGTTTTGTTTAAATCTAAAGCATTTTGATATTTTATTAAAAAAACATGACGGATTTATATTTCTAGATTTTTTTTAACAATTTAGGCATCGGATTAGTATTCAGCATAAAAAACTACGTAAGTGTATTTAATATAGACGATGATTTCAACGCTTTTGTGTTGTCAGTACAATGGAAACCATGTTTCTTCAGTCAGATTCGAACTTTGCATACTTTTTTTATAGGTTAAAACATGTTTTAGGGGTTTTTCAGTATTTTCCCCAAAATCTACAGAAACGCAGGTTTCATGTCCAATTTAATGTTAACTCTGTCAAGAGTTCTACGATTTTGTCACAAAAAACAACAGACACTGTGCGTCCCGGGTAAACTTGTGGAGACTTGAAAATTTAGTACGCAAGCCCCATACATTCTGGTAGTAAATTACAAATGAGTAATCAAGAGCGGAAACACCTGTAGAGGGAGAAATAATCTGTCTGTGAGCAGGGAACATTGCTCCACTACAATATGAAGATTCTACGTTGACGACTGCACGGAAAGAAAAAGTCTAAAGAATATTCTAATATATTATAGAAAAGTTGGACAAGATGGACAATTTATAATATTTATTTGATTTCCTAAAAACTATTTCAAGATGTCTACGAAACTTTATGTTGCGTATAATAAAACGTTTGAAGTAATAAAAAGTATTAAAGTATGTATTAAAAAATCGGAGAAGTGCGAGTTTCACTCGCATTAAGATCGAAGGTTCCGTACACCAAAATAAAACTCATTGTTTATAAAAAAATTATTTCAAAAATTCTTACAAAATTTGAAAAAAATAATTAAAAAAATAGTAATATATTTTTTTAAATTTCGAATAAACATTTTTATTATTTTATTTTATTAATAAATCTTTATATTTTTTCTTTTATAGTACTTATCTTCGCCAATCACATTCTCTTTATTTTTTCTATAATTTGCACTTGAAAAAGAATATACAAGCTGAATCATAGCTCACCAGGTTTAAATTTATAAAAGTTAAAGTAGTGACAGTGTAATTTTTTCAAAAAATTCAAATTCTTGCCCTTCAATTTCGCAAATAACTCCGCCAATCAGGTTCGCTATATTTTTCCTGTAATCTTTACTTAAAACTGAAGATCCCTACCGAATTTCAGCTCATCAAGTTAAGATTTGTAAAAGTTAAAGGCGGGGACAGGGTAATTTTTTCGTAAAAATTGATTTTCTTTCCCTCCTACTTCGCAAATATGTCCGTCAATCAGGTTCGCTATATTTTTCCTGTAATCTTTACTTAAAACTGAAGATCCCTGCCGAATTTCAACTCACCAGGTTGAGATTTGTAAAAGTTAAGGGGGGGGGCAGGGTCATTTTTTGCAATTTTTTCAAAAAAATTCAATTTCTTTCCCTTCTAGTTCGCAAATATGTCCGTCAATCGGGTTCGCTATATTTTTCCTGTAATCTACACTTTAAACTGAAGATCCCTACCGAATTTCAACTCACCAGATTGAGATTTGTAAAAGTTAAAGGGGTGGGACAGGGTCATTTTTTGCAATTTTTTCGAAAAAATTGATTTTCTTTCCCTCCTAGTTCGCAAATATGTCCGTCAATCGGGTTCGCTATATTTTTCCTGTAATCTGCACTTAAAACTGAAGATCCCTGCCGAATTTCAACTCACCAGGTTGAGATTTGTAAAAGTTAAGGGGGGGACAGGGTCATTTTTTGCAATTTTTTCAAAAAAATTCAATTTCTTTCCCTTCTAGTTCGCAAATATGTCCGTCAATCGGGTTCGCTATATTTTTCCTGTAATCTACACTTTAAACTGAAGATCCCTACCGAATTTCAACTCACCAGATTGAGATTTGTAAAAGTTAAAGGGGTGGGACAGGGTCATTTTTTGCAATTTTTTCGAAAAAATTGATTTTCTTTCCCTCCTAGTTCGCAAATATGTCCGTCAATCGGGTTCGCTATATTTTTCCTGTAATCTGCACTTAAAACTGAAGATCCCTGCCGAATTTCAACTCACCAGGTTGAGATTTGTAAAAGTTAAGGGGGGGGCAGGGTCATTTTTTGCAATTTTTTCAAAAAAATTCAATTTCTTTCCCTTCTAGTTCGCAAATATGTCCGTCAATCGGGTTCGCTATATTTTTCCTGTAATCTACACTTTAAACTGAAGATCCCTACCGAATTTCAACTCACCAGATTGAGATTTGTAAAAGTTAAAGGGGTGGGACAGGGTCATTTTTTGCAATTTTTTCGAAAAAATTGATTTTCTTTCCCTCCTAGTTCGCAAATATGTCCGTCAATCGGGTTCGCTATATTTTTCCTGTAATCTGCACTTGAAACTGAAGATCCCTACCTAGTTCCCAAATATCTTCACCAATCAGGTTCGTTACATTTTTCCTGTAATCTGCACTTAAAACTGAAGATCCCTACCGAATTTCAGCTTATCAAGTTAAGATTTGTAAAAGTTAAAGGGGGGGACAGGGTAATTTTTTTAATTTTTTCGTAAAAATTGATTTTCTTTCCCTCCTACTTCGCAAATATGTCCGTCAATCAGGTTCGTTATATTTTTCCTGTAATCTGCACTTAAAACTGAAGATCCCTACCGAATTTCAGCTCATCAAGTTAAGATTTGTAAAAGTTAAAGGGGGGGACAGGGTATTTTTTTTAATTTTTTCGTAAAAATTGATTTTCTTTCCCTCCTACTTCGCAAATATGTCCGTCAATCCGGTTCGCTATATTTTTCCTGTAATCTGCACTTGAAACTGAAGATCCCTACCGAATTTCAGCTCACTAGGTTGAGATTTGTAAAAGTTAAGGGGGGGGACAGGGTCATTTTTAGCATTTTTTTTTGAAAAAACTGAATTTCTTTCCCTCTTAGTTCGCAAATATGTTTGTCATATTGTCAATATGTCGGGTTCGCTATATTTTCCCTGTAATCTGCACTTAAAACTGAAGATCCCTGCCGAATTTCAACTCACCAGGTTGAGATTTGTGGAAGTTAGGGGGGGGGGGACAGCCCATTTTGCGTGGCTGGGACGGACACACGAGTGATTTCATAAGGGTTCCGTCAGTACACCTATGGTGTACGGAACCCTAAAAATTATAGATTATAAATATTCTCATATAATAGAAAAAATGTTTTTAATTGTCGTAAAATTATTATTATTATATTTTATGAAACTATCAATATACAGAAGTAAAATTATTTTAATACTTATAAGAAAGATGAGTTCAGATGTGTATTCCAGACAAGTTTAAAAAAATTACTATACTGTATGAAATATTTTGAAGAATCGCGCACGCGTCAGTTGCGCAGTAGTCTGCTGCGCATACATTTGCACAGTGAGAATGTCCTCTAGTATCGTAGGACCACCTGCAGCGTGCGTTGCGTAGCTAGTTGGTTAGGGTTGCGTTCTATTAATATTAGGGTTGTGCGTTCGATTCCAGTCGTTAGTAGATTTTCTGTTAGGTAGGCTATCATTAAGTATAAATAAATGTTTAGATTTTTTAGTGTATGAATTCTGGGTGCAATATCAAGATACGTTCCGTAAATTCTGCATGAATTTTCCTCAGGTGATTCCTCTGTAGAGGGGTTATATAAGTTTTTATACAATTTATTTCAAACCAATCGGTCCAATACATATTATAAAAAATAATACACATATTATACATTATAAGTAACAAATAAAATATAGGTTGCAACAATTATCTTCAAACATCTTATTTATACATTGAAACTATTGCACATAAGGCAATTTTTCAATCATTCTTATGAACTGTTTCAATGAATTTATACATTGTTTATCGATGATATCCATCCAAAACCCGATTTCCGCGTTACAGTTTTCAGAATTTGGGAAAAATTTCTTTTTTATTTCGCTGTGATTTTTACATTCCACTAAGAAGTGACTGCCTCGATCCAAACACTATCACCAGCAGGAATCGGCCCATGCCTTTGATACAAACTTTTTTTCACTTGACGTTAATATTTTTTGTCTATATCATATGTAAGGTGTAAGCAATAGTTTCTTATCAAGTCAATTGACTGATAAGAAACTATTGCTTACACCTTACATATGATATATTCAGCCACAAGTCGAAACTAAAAAACTACATCTAATTATAATTATTTTTTGTCTATGTTCATCTACAAGTCTAAGTTGAGCAAATATTCTTTTAAAATGAAGGTCAAAGCGTCCCGCCAGGTATGGCTGAGGCCCGGGATGCAACTCCAGATTTGGCCAGATTATAAGGCTTTTAGATTTTTTTGTCTTCTTTATGACTTCAGAAAACACCTCCTAAAGTATTTATAACCAATTGTAAAAAATAAAAGTAAATTTTTCAAAAAATATTCAATTAATGTAAAAAGTCATTGACAAATTAAGTAAGTCTTTAAGGGGATGGTGGGGTCCAGCTTTTTGTTACGACCAGTAGAAACATTGGTGTTAATGTATGTAACAGTGTCTGACATAAAAAAATGGTTGGGTTTCAATTTGCAAAAGAATTTTTTTTTCTAAATTGGAATTTTTACGAAATATTACAATTTTTGTCTTTTCTATAATTATTAACAATTGATTTAGTTTACAGTACTTTCTTAGAGTTTCAAGCTTTTTCGAATGTTCCAGAGGCGTGTCGGACCAAAACATCTATATCGTCGATACGTTGGAAAGCATTTTGAATGTGCATTTCGTAAATGTCAAGTCTGGTTGAGTGTTCCTTAATGTCCTTTGACAGCGCACAAATAGATTATTCAAGTTTTGATAGGTCATTTGACATGCATTTACGCATAGATGTAAATTCGTCTCGCATTAAGTGTCGAATATTTTCTAAAGTAAGTGACGATTGATCTGTATTGGAGGATGTAGATGAATTTGTTATGATAGGTGACGGTGGACCACAGCATTTTTTATAACCGATATTCGGTAGTAAAACAGTCTTGGTAGCACATTTTGAATGATAAGCGACGTTGCAACCAGGGCCACTACGCGATATATATATATATATATATTTTATTTTTTTATTTGATATTTTTTTTATTTTTATTTATTTATTTTTATTTACCAATTTAAATGCGAAAAACACTCACATTGACCTTACGTCGTTAAAAGATTGTTTAAGCAACTGTATGAGATAGACCAGCCGCATATATACGCGTAATGAAGAATAAGTCATAAGAAAGATAACAATATAAAACACCAGTCACCGTATATACAGCACTAGGGCATATAGCAATAGGCCATAATCACTTTCCACGTGGAAAACATAAAAATGGAAAATAATTAATTAAAACACTAACACGTCGTGTAGAGAGATCCTTTCGTAAAAACGAGGTGCGTAAGATCGACTAACTTCAAGTGTAGAACATTTTCTTGATTGGCTCTTTTTCAAAATCCTTTACTTTGATTGGACTGATTACTGATTACTGATGTCAAAGCAGCTAACTTCAAGTGTAGAACTTTTTCCTCATTGGCTGAGTTTATAATAAGTGTTCCTCATTGGCTGAATTTTATAATGATGGTGACCTCACACTTTTATATTTTCGTTTTTCTTTTTAAAAATTAAAAAAATAATTAATTAAAATTATTAACTAAAAGTTAACTAAAAGTAGTTTAATATAATAATTTTTATTTATGGTTTGTTTTCCTCATTGGCTGAATTTTATAATGATGGTGACCTCACACTTTTATATTTTCGTTTTTCTTTTTTAAAATTAAAAAAATAATTAATTAAAATTATTAACTAAAAGTTAACTAAAAGTAGTTTAATATAATAATTTTTATTTATGGTTTGGATTCCTCATTGGCTGATTTTATAATGAGTGTTCCTCATTGGCTGAATTTTATAATGATGGTGACCTCACACTTTTATATTTTCGTTTTTCTTTTTTAAAATTAAAAAAATAATTAATTAAAATTATTAACTAAAAGTTAACTAAAAGTAGTTTAATATAATAATTTTTATTTATAGTTTGGTTTCCTCATTGGCTGGTTTTATAATGAGTGTTCCTCATTGGCTGAATTTTATAATAATGGTGACCTCACTCTTTTATATTTTCGTTTTTCTTTTTTAAAATTAAAAAAATAATTAATTAAAATTATTAACTAAAAGTAGTTTAATATAAAAAATTTTTACTTATGGTTTGGTTTGTAATAAATTAAAAGTTTAATATTAAAATATATTTAATTTTATAATTCATTTTAGACGCTTCAAAATTGTTGCGCGCGCATCTTTTTTCCAAACAAAAATTGTTTGTTCGCTACAGCCATGTAACCTCACTTCAGTGTGAAACTCAAAGTTTTTGGTACGAAAAATTACAAAATGTTACAAGTGTTAGCAACTGTCAGCCATTTGCAAATTGTGACACGTGTATCGTTTCGATAAGAAGTATTGACTGTTATTTGCCGAGTGATTTTTCTTCTGAAAGTGTTGACTGTGAATTTTGTGGTTCTGTTTTTTGTACACTGAAAAAGTTAAAGTACATTACATACGTTACGTACGTAAGTATTAAAAAAAATGTAAATACAAATTAAATTTTTTGTTAATATTATTTGTATATTAATTAGGAGGAGTTTGTAAATATAATGTGAATTATTTGATTTATTAATTTAGAGGATTTAATTAATTTAATTAAAGTTTAAAGGAATAAAGGACATTTGCCTGTTATTTTGATTTCTGAATGTAGAATATTGATTGATTTTTTTAAATTCTGATGTTTGTACATTACATAATTATATTATAGTGGTAATAATTGTGATTTAATATTGATTTATGTTTGTTTTCTTAATCTTAATTATTGATTTTTCAACATTTTGGTAGTTAGTTATTATTATTTGGAAAAAACTTTATAAATATTAAAGATAGGTACTAAAAATAACATGTGATTACGAGATACCAGATACTTGATAAACAGAGATTTAGTCAAGAGGTACTAGATTAACAGATACAAAACAGATACAAAACAGATACAAAACAGAAAAGCTTACAAAAAAAAACGCATATATTTATTGTTGATAAAATATAAATAAATAAATAACAAATTTAGATGAAAAGATGAATAGATACCTTTTTTACATTCTTGAGTTAAGACGAAATTAGATTAATAGATTAAGATACATTCTTTACATTCTTAATAATCTTCTATAAGAAAGGAAAAGATAAAAATTCCAGTTACTGTTAAATGTGACAATAGTAACATTATTTACATGTGTTCTGAATTAATTAATTTTATAAAAAAACTATTTTTTAGAAGCGATATCTTTTCAATAAATTGAAGGAAATCATGTCGAACAAAGAAGAAACTGTTAATTTAAGTGTTACAGATTTTAATATTATACTTACTGAAGGAGGAATGTTAAATGATACTCATATTGAAGAATTCGAGCACTTTGTATTTATATACACTTGAATTTATTAGTCCGACTGAAAAAGGTAAAAAGCATATTCAAATACTTTTTAGTGGACCTATCAAGAAAGGTCATTGGATTTGCACTTATTATGATGGAATGAGACTTTATATTTATGATAGTCCTAATGAAGGATGTTTAAATGAAGATTTAAGGAAATATTTAAGTAGATTATATCCTTTTAAACCTCCAGTAGTTTTCACAACTGTTGATCAACAACCAAACAATAGTCTTGCTTGTGGAATATATGCAATAGCATTCGCAACATCGATATTTTTTAATATTATGCCCCACTCTGTCAATTACTATTATTATAACATGAGAAATAATTTAATGTTAATGTTCAAAAACAATCGTTTAAGTAAATTTCCGTCAGTAAGGTCGACTAATATTAGAACTATGACTGTTGAATATAATTGGGAGTGTCATCTTAGGAATTGAGCTAGAGAAAAAAGTTTCCAAGATGAAGAAAATAAAATTGTTGACAATAATTTATCATCGTTGAATTCAACCAGCAATGTTTGTAAAAAAAATGTTGTTGATAGTTGTTTAGAAAATTTGTCTTTAATTCCAGCAAATGATGTTAATAATATTTCTATTAATTCAAGCAATGGAATGAAAGATACAAGATTAATAATAACTGAGAAGCAACGAAAAAAAGAGCTATGGTTCATTTTTCTGAAGAAGAAGAAAAATATAAAATCATAAAACGTTAAAAAAAAGCTGCTTATAAAAAAAACATCGACAAAAAAGCGAGAAAATAATAAAATTGTTCGCTCTGAATCATTGGATTCTAATGAATTCATTAGTGCAGAGCAAACTTTAAATAAGAGGCCCCAAACCACATCCACAGCTTTATCATCAGCAGAAGAAAATATTTCTACTTCTAAAGTTAAAACGTCAATTCGTGACAGAAATGTTGCTTACAAGCGCACCTCTCGACAAAATAAACATACTTCTGTTCAAAAACAAAATCAGTCTGATATTATTTCAAAGTCACATATAGAGACAGGTTATTGTAATTAAATGAACATTACACGTGATCATTCTTATGTAAAACTTTGTAAACATAAAGTTAACAGTGAATTATTTATAAAATCAAAAACTAATAGAAATGAGGGAGAAATTATTATAAACAGAAGTTTGCAAAGTATGCCTTCAACATCAGCGCAGAATAATAATAGTACATCAGGAGAAGTAATACACAAAGGAAATTATAAAGACAAAGATAATATAATTATTGAAAATGCAACAATTGATTTAAAAATCAACAGTTCAGAGGAAACTTTGAATAATAGACAATTACAATGCATGACTTCGAGATCATTAGATAATTGTATTGATTCAAGAAATGTTACAAAATATACTAATTTAAAAAATGAAAATCAAGTAAAAAAAAGAATAATAATACGTTCTTTAGAGGAAGAAGAACAACATCAAGTCATGAAACGTCAAAAGAAAGCTGCTTTTCAAAGATAGTTTCGACAAAAAAAACAAGATAATAATAGAATTCTTAATCCTCAATCAATCCAAACAAAGGATAGTATTATTACAGTGGCTAAACCAAATATAAATTCAGAAAAATACTCTACCACTGTTAATACATCTTTAGCAAAAGATAATGTAACTGTTAAAGCAAATTTATCAAATACTAATATTTCTGGTCGTCAAAAAAATGCAGCTTATTAAAGAACTCATCGCCAAAAAAACGGAATTCTGCACAGAATCAAAATTTCTCTGACAGTATTTCAGTCTCGCATATAGAAGAACATTTTGCTGGTGCGATGAACATTTAATGTGAGCATTGTAATGCTAAACATTTCCAAGCAGAAAGAGTATCTAATAAAAAAAATTAATTTCATGATTGTTGTAAACATGACATCCTCCACTCATATTACAAAATTTATTTGATGGCACCCACGAATTATCTGGGCATTTTCTTCATAATATATACGACCTTACAATAATTCACTTGGTTTTGCTACTTTCAACTTAGTTAATTTTAAAAATTGACGACCAGGACCATATTGTTTCAAAATACATGGTCAGGTTTATTATCAAATGAATACATCTTTGTATGCAGAAAGAAACGAGACGCATGCTTATTTCCGAAATCTTTTTTGACCAAATAGTTATTTGATATAAAACTACTTAACTTAAAATTCACATAATATGCACATTATTTGACATAAATTTCATTGCACACAAAAACCATTTAACATAAATATCATTTGTCATAGAATTCATTAAACTGAAATATTATGTTACATAAAACTCAGATAACTTAATTCCCATTTGACATAAAAATTATGTAACATAAATTTCTATTGTCATAAAAATCATTTAACATAAATTTCTTTTGACATAAAACTAATTTAACGTAAATTTGATTTGTTATAAAATTCATTTGACATCAATTTCATTTGGCATAAATGTCATTTAACGTAATTCTCAATAGACATAAATATCATTAGACATAAAATTAGCTTGACATAAATTTCATTTGACGTGAATATTATTTAACATAATTATTATTTAACGTAAAATTAAATTTATATAAATTTCATTTAGCATAAATATTATTTAACATAATTCACATTTGACATAAAATTTACTTGACATAAATTTCATTTGGTGTAAATCCCAATTAACATAATTTTCATTTGAGTTAAAGTTCATTCGATATAAAAGACATTTAACACAATTCTCATTTGTCATAAAAGTCATTTAACAAAATTCTCATTTGACATAAAAATCATTTCACACAAATTACATTTTACATAAAAATATCGGCGCCAATTTTAAAAGTAACCAATTAGATATTATCAACAACATTGCTATTCGCCAATTTTGAAATTTGCGCCTATATTTCTAGGTCAAATGATCTTTATGTAAAATGAAATCTATGACATCTGAATTTTATGTCAAATGAGAATTATGTGTAATGACTTATCCGTCAAATGAAATTGATATCAAGTAAACTTTATGTCAAATGAATATTATGTTAAATGAGCTTTATACCAAATGAAATTTATGTCAAATATATTTTATGTCTAATGAGAATTATTTTATATGAAATTTATATAAATTTAATTTTACGTTAAATAATAATTATGTTAATTGATATTCACGTCAAATGAAATTTATGTCAAGCTAATTTTATGTCTAATGATACCCAGTAAACAAAAACTAATTGAAATAAATTAAAAAGAATTCACAAAGAGTTTCAGTGAATCCCGCTTTGTGACAAATACGAATTGGAGCTATGCTGCAATTTTCTTGAATTCATCAAACTGTATTGAACTTCCAAACCTTCTATTCATACTAATTCAATGGACAAGTTTTGGGGCCTTTAATTTTTTTTAATTCGTCAGCACGAATTCAATGCATGCCTTGGTCATTTCTTACGAATGCGAATTCGTTTGCACAACTTCAGGCAAATTGAATCAAATTCAATCGAATATACAAAGAGCTTGAATGAATCCCGCTTTCTACCAAAATCTTAATTCATTTCAATCCGTTTGAATTAGTTTTTTTTACTGGATATTTATGTCAAATGAGAATTACGTTAAATGACATTTATGCCAAATGAAATTGATGTCAAATGAATTTTATAACAAATAAAATTTACGTTAAATGAGTTTTATGTCAAAAGAAATTTATGTTAAATGATTTTTATGACAATAGAAATTTATGTTACATAATTTTTATGTCAAATGGGAATTAAGTTATCTGAGTTTTATGTAACATAATATTTCTGTTTAATGAATTCTATGACAAATGATATTTATGTTAAATGGTTTTTGTGTGCAATGAAATTTATGTCAAATAATGTTCATATTATGTGAATTTTAAGTTAGGTAGTTTTATATCAAATAACTATTTGGTTAAAAAAGATTTCGGGAATAAGCATGCGTCTCAAAGAAACGATACTTTTTCATTTAGACAGTTATTTATTGTTGATCAAAACGAAGCTTCTGAAATTCGTTGTAAGAATAATGTTCAATTAAACCGAGATATTGTTGATGGAATAGATATAGCCCTTCGGGATTGTAACCTATTTGCACAGTCCTACCGTATAATGCATGAAGAAATTTAAAAAACGATGACCGAAAATAATGCACAAATTGAGCCTAAGATGCAATCATTATTTTCTTTGAAGCCTGGGATGGATAGCAGACGTTATAATTTACAAAGTGTGAATGAAGTTGCAGCAATTTTTACTACAACTGCTGATGGTGAAAATAAACATTTCTTTTTCAATTTTTCTTTAAAACCTTTATTATAGTTGCGCCATTATTCTCATTGTAAGTACTTTTGTTTAAAAAAATTAAAATATTAAAAAAAGGAATGCGCAAGAGAAAAAACGCGCGCGCTGGAGCGCGCGATCGTTCTCGTTTCACAAAAAGAGCTATAGCATTCACTCCTTAAATATGGACCAAAAATGGGATTTTTCCGAAGGAATATACTAACGTAAATCGAGAAAAAGAACGACAGTGGGTTAAGACACGTCAGATCAGTTTGAAAGTTACTTTAGACTTTTTTAATCGTAGCATTAGCATTTAAGGGGGAGCGTCACCCCTGAGGTCTCTTTTGAACCTGTTTTTCATTAATTTTTTATGATACAGGAAAATCTATTCAGATTTTAAATAATAATTATTTTCAGTAAAATAATTTTTTAATTTTGTTTTATGGATATTTACAATAATTTTTAAAAATTTAAAAAACATTTTTTTATTTACAAATCATAAAAATTACAAATAAATAGATGTCATTCACTTTTTACTACCTTCCATTCTTTCTATATAGAAGCATAAACATTGAATATGAACTTTGAATTATCTGTAAAGAAAGCAATAAATTTTTTGTTGTATCTTTGCCTATTCCTTAAAGTACATGGGTGAATCTCTCAAAAAAGACAAATGACACGTTCAAGACATTTTTCTAAAAAATATTTAAAATTGATAACAATAATAGCGGCCTTATGATAGTATTTAACGCGATTTAATCAGGTCATATGAGAAAAAAAATAAAAATTTTTTATTATCTGAAATATCCATATTCATATGGTGCAAAAACTCCATTCCGTTACCGTGCATGAAGCTAATTTTACTCAAAGAATTGAATATTACTTCCCATTTAAAATATAATTTTATCTCTTGTTTAGTAATATTTATTAATTATTCTTTATTTTATTTAAATCCGGAAATGGTAAGGCAAAATATTTCAAATTCTATTTTCTAGAATTAAATTAGTTTTGTGCGCCATTGAAAATTCCATTCTGTTACCGGTCACAAATATAAATATTAAAGGCAAACAAACATGTTAGGAGAGCAATACAGAGGTAAATAGTATTTAGAATACTAGTGTGATTGAAGATCAGTGCGAATTAGGATGAAAGAAAAGAAAAAATTCAGTATAAATGAGATTTTCAGTTGAGTAGTCGGCATCGACAGAAAGAAAACTCCATTCCGTTACTGCAGTAAATTCTAAATTTTGATAAGTAAATGATAAATATTATTATTAATTTATAGAATATTCTTTTATTTGAATAAAATATAGCAAATACTATTCATTGTTTGTTAATAAAATTTTATCTTTTTACATTAGAATCAATATATTTTGGAGCTATCGAAATTAAGGGCCGTCCATAAACCACGTGGACACATTTGGGGGGGGGGGGTGAATCAAAAGTCCACGTTTGTCCACGAAGGGGAGGGGGGGTGTTAAAGCAAATGTCAACGTGGACATATAATCAAAGATATTTCCAAAAAAGATATCTTAAGCTTAATCAGAATGATCATAAGTTTCAGTTAATCAATTTCCCTGACAATTTACTGATATTAAAATTAATTTCCCTGACAAAATTCTTTTTACAGGAAAATATGAATGTTTACGGAAAATGAGTAAAATTTATGATTTTAATTATTTTTTAAAATGACAATTATAACCCTTCCTGAATTCAATTATTTTCTACAATTTCCACCCAGTAAAAAAAAGTATTGGAAGAGAGCGAATAGTATTGTCAGTGAGTTTCTGCCAATACGGTTTTCACGCGAAAACATATTGGCAGAAACTCACCGCCAATACTATTCGCTCTCTTCCAATACTTTTTTTTACTGGGCAACTAAACCTTCGTCTTTGAATCAATTAATTTAAATAATTTTCCGAAAGTTCTTCTAAAATTCTGTTATATTTTAAATTATTTTTGAATTTGATTGATAAATTTTAATTAAAAATTTTTAACATGATTGTTTCCTCTAAAATGTTAAAAATAATTTTAAAATGTTATTTTTTTTGTATATATTTGAATTTTTGAAAATATGTAATTGAGAATATTGAATTTTAACCGACAGATTGGCTCAGTCGGATAGATGCCTGGCGTTGGTGGTCGTTTAAGGACCAAGGGTATAAGTACCCTTGGTTTGCGCCCACTTGGCTTGGTATTTTTCCGGCACGTGAGACAATCTGAGCGGGAGGTTTGACGTCGAGGTATAATGATGTGCACCGTCGATTATTGTCCGGTACACACCATTAGAACTCGACTGTCGATAAACCGGTTGTACTCAGAGAGGTTTTCTACAGTTTCCCTCTTCTCTGTCGAGAAAACCCATTGACGGGTGGTCCAGGCGTAATGCGAGCACTCCTAATAAAGTCGGCTGTAGACGCAAAATTAGGTTAATATATATAGAAAATTTCTAAAAGTAGAATGGTTATGCTTAATCCAAAAAAAGTATTTCTCGGGGACTCTTGTCGAAGTGCGTAAGGCTAATAGGGCTAGAGTATAAACAATAAAAAAAAAAATATTGAATTTTAAAAAATTAGAAGCTAATTTTCATTAATTTTCATTTTTAAATTTACCTTTAAAGATTTTTTATTCTACAAAAATTGTAACGAAAGACTTAAAATAAATTAATTATTTTCAATTAAATTTTACAAAATTTCAACTATTCAAAAAGATTTGTTTATACAGGGTGGCCATTTTTTTGTAAAAAAAATTCACGGTCATTTCCCGGTCATAAATTATTTTTCCCGGTCATAAATAATAACTCTGAAAATAAATTATTCCATGAAAGATTGAAAGAATTTCCTGATTTTTAGACAAAACTTTGACTTTTTCCTAAAACCTAAAAATATTTTAGTTTACTCTAAAAATAATTTTGAACTTAAATAGATTTTTTGAAATAAATATTTAATTATTATCCATTATTTTTCCATATAGTAGGTATTGAAATTTGAAAAAAATTCAAATTTTAAATCCTTTAAATTTGAATAATTTTTAAGAATTGCTACTGTAACTTATTAACAATTATTTTCAAAATTTCAATTCAATTATATTCTAGAAATAACTAAAATATTTCTAAAATCCACTTGTTTACAAGACAATTTCATGAAATTTTGAATAATTTAAAAATTTTTCAATTAAATATTAGGTACATATTTAAAAACATAACTAATTTGAAAAAATGTGAATAAAAATATTTTTAAAAACTGACTTATTCAGAATTTTTAATTAAAATCTTTTAAAATTCAACTTTTCTAAAACTTAAATTTGAAATTTTTTAAAATTCAATCTATAATAATTATTAATTTAACATTCTAAAATATAGAAAAATTTGCCTATCAATAATTGCAAAAAAAAACTAATTGATATTAATGCAAAATACGATTTTTTAAAAATTTATTTTCTAAAAAAAGAAATTTTATTTATTTTTATATACATTATTTATTATTCTAAAATTAATTTTTATAAATTTCGTATCACTTTTGTTCTAATTAGTTCAAATTTTTAATAATTCTTATTTGTTTTGTTATAATATTATTGCAAAAAAATTTTTAAATTGATTTATTTTTCACTATTCTATAGGATGTGAAATTTTTTCTCATTGAATTTTTTTTGACAAGTTTAATTAAAATTATATTTTGTTTAATTATTGTTAGAAATAGAAAGAATTTAAAATTAAATTTAATATTTTCTTTTTCTAAATCTGTTACGTTGGACAGCAAAATTCATAATTTTCTTATAAATTTATTTATTTATTTAAATGTACAGACGGGCATAAAAAGCCCTTTACAAATAAAACTAAATAATGCAGACTAAATTTTGTCTACAAATTAAATACAAAAATGAGTCTAAATTAATACATTAACAGTTTTTTTTTATATCAATATTTAACATTTATATTAAGACATGTGCGCAATCTGTGAATAAATTGTGTCAAACTAACACCAAAAAAGTCCAAACTATCACAGTACATGTTAGATTCGAGACATAGTCTATTTATAATAGAATTTTTTCCATAATTTGTTCTGTGATGTTTCACATGAAACAAACAAAAATTTCGCAATCGTCGAGCAGGCAGACAAAACTTAATCATACAGAGAAGCTGAGGACAATTTATGACACCGCTGATAATTTTAAACAAGAAAAGAATATCATTATAACAAAATCTTGTTTGTATTTTGGAAATACTAAATCTAGACCGTAAGTCATCATAATTGTGAGAAAAGAGGTCATAACTGACACCAAGTTGTCTGGCGACAAATCGCAAAAAACGATTCTGAACCCTCTCTAATCTAATGATATGAATAATGTAGTATGGTGACCATATAATCGATGCAAATTCGAGAATAGATAAAACATAAGAAAAATAAAGTAATTTTAAAGAAAACAGACTTTTAAAGTCTGATGCACTCCGTATAATAAAACCCAAAGATTTAAGTGCTTTATTAACTGTAAAAGAAACGTGTTCAGAAAATGATAAATTGCTACTAAAGATGACCCCAAGATCTCGAACCCAGGTCATTCTACTTAAAGGAGTATTGTCTAATTTGTAAGTATGATTCACAACAATCTTTTTTCTAGAAAAGGAAATTGTTAAACATTTTTTAATATTCAAATAAAACTTATTGCGAAGGCACCATTGTTGCAAGCGATCTAAATCAGACTGGAAATTTAAATAATCAGAATGCGTGTTAATAGTCATATAAAGTTTCAGGTCATCTGCATAAAGTAAAAATAAACAAAATTTAAAAACGGAATTAATATCATTCATAAATAATACAAATAAAAGTGGACCTAAGTTCGAGCCCTGGGGGACACCTGATGTAGCTGTAAACACACGTGAGTAAACTCCATCTACACGGACACTCTGGCCTCTGTTTAATAAGTAACTTTTAATCCAATTCAAAGCACCAGTTCCAAATCCTAACAATTTTAATTTTTCAATAAGGAAAGCATGATTAATTTTGTCAAAGGCTTTTGAAAAATCCGTGTAGACGGCGTCAACCTGAAAACCACCCTCAACATATGAAACCAAATTTTCCAAAAATATACCAAGATTTGTGGAAACAGATCTGGCCCTGACAAAGCCATGCTGCTCATCAATTATAATATTTGAAATTGCGCAATACATTTGATCAAAAACCAAACTTTCAAAAATTTTCGAGATACAACTGAGAATGGTAATAGGTCTATAATTTCTGATGTCATTAATCAAATTATCCTTGAAAATAGGAACAATAATTCCCAACTTCCACTGGCTGGGAAAAATACCCTCTGCCAATGATCTGTTAAATAAAATATATAAAGGTTCAATTAAAGCAGAGCAACACGACAATATCAAGGCCGGTGGAATACCATCAGGTCCCACACTACCATTCACATCAAGATTTTTAATTTTAATAGCCAAACAAGATTTATCAATTTTAAAACAATTTAGATCAACTGTGTCACAAATGTCATAAAAATTAAAATAAACATCATCATCACTCGGCTCATACACCGAATTAAAATAAGTAGCAAAAAGTTCAGTTATCTGTTCACGATTACAACCAGTACAATCATCCAATGACATACAATTTGGAATGCGTTGACTACTTCGATTAGATTTTACATACTTCCAAAAATTCTTAGGATCATTTATAATTGATTGCTCAGCACTACGGATATAATCATTGTAACATGTTCTAGCTAAAGATTTACACCGGGATCGCAGCGAAGAAAACAATTGGTAATTAACAAAAGTATTTGATTTTTTATAATTTAAATGCGCAATTTTTTTAGCTTGTGTTAGTTTTTTAAGTTCACTAGTAAACCAAGGTTGAAAGGTAGAAGAATAAATTGATTTAATCGGAACAAAAAATTCAATTGCCGAATAAACGTAATTATAAAAGATGTTCACTGCGATCTCAATGTCAACATCATAAAGTAACTGAGTCCAGTTAACATTACCAAGAAATACATTAATCATATCAAAGTTAGCATTTTTAAAGTCATACTTAAAACTACAGTTACCTGAATCACAAGAATTAAAATCGTCAATACCAAAATCAATCATTAAAGGTGGATGATAATCATCCACTGGAAGTAGTTCGTCATTCGCCAAATTTACGCAAAAGTTCTTAGAAACATCAAAATTTGTAAAAATTAGATCCAATAAGGATCCATGATCATTAAAAAAACTGTTAAGTTGGGAAAGTTTAAGAAAATCCATTGTATCACTAATGACATTAACAATTTGAGAATGTAAGCCAAAGGATCCAGGTTTAGGAACACAACAAGGATTGTCATCACCAGAACTATTCCAAAGAGCATACGGAATATTAAAATCACCCAAAATTATAATTTTAGCCGAAGAATATAAAAGAGCTACATCTTCAATTATTTGACACGCATCCAAATACTGCGACAATACAGCATACGGAGGTAAATAAAAATTTGCAATAATAATTGTTTTAGAGTGATAGTTAAATTTAATACATACGTGTTCAACGGAGGAGATTTTAGTATCAATACGAGAACAACATAAGTTTCGTTTAGTCGCTAATAATACTCCCCCACCGCGCGAATAGGAACTGGAGAACTCACTTCTATCACAACGAAAAACGTCATATTTTGTAAAACCAAGTTCAGACGTGAGAACGCCAGGATGCAGCCACGTTTCCGTCAAAGCAAAAACCGCATAAAATAATAATGGAATAGAAACTCGTAATGCTTTAATTTTTGAACGGATTCCTCTCACATTTTGAAAATAAATAGAAATTTTAAAGGCACAATGATTGCGTAACACTAGAGGGGGGTGGTGAGAGAGATCATCAGATAAGGAAGGAGAACCATCAACGTTGTTTACAGGCGTGTCACTCATGTTTCGGGCACGACAGTGGGAGCAGTCGTTACTACCTTCGGTCGTCCCCTCTGAAATATTAGTTTCACATTTTTCTCTCCCTTCTGACGTCGAGTTTCCATTTCGTTCTTTACAGATTGTAATTCCTGAAGCTGAGCCCTGGTTTTGTCTAGTGTCAACCAAATACCCTTTAGCACTGCATGAGAAGACTTCTTTTTGATATCGAGAGAAACTCGTTGAAAATGACGTGCCTTTTCCTCCGAGTCGAAAACAATCCTCAGTGGGCGTGGCCTTTGCTGAGTCTGTGAAGGAATGCCTATTCTGAGTAACTTGGTAGTGGTAAACAAATCAGCTGGTATGAAATCATTCAACACTTTGGACACATGTAGAATTAAATTTTCAGAACTTGCAGAAAATCTTTCAAGATAATTCTCACACTCAGGAACACCAAATAAAATAAGATTTCTCTTCTTAAAAAGTCTATTTTCAATCTCATACAAAAAATCTTGAGCACTATTATTAGAAAAATCTGTATTATTAATTGGCAAAGATTTAAGAGTACCTTTAATAGAAACGACTCTATCCGAGAGGTCAACAATTTTATTTTCAGCACAGTGCAAGAAATGCCACCCACTAATCCCTTCTTACATTCTGTACAAATTTTGTCACTCACTGATAAATTAGTAGCCATAATGATCACGAAAAATTACAGAAATTGAGGTTATGTTCAACACGTGATCAAACAAAATTACCAAAATATCTTTAAATTGACAGAAACAAAGTAAGATAAATATCTATCAGTTAAATAAACCAATAATGCACTTGAAAACAACAAATGTAAAAAACAATACGTAAGTTGTAACAAAATACAGGATAAAACAAAAGAAGTCTCAGAACACACGTCTAATAAAGTCAAGTTCAGGGCCGTAATTCAGAAAAGTCAGGGACCGTCACGGAAATCAAATTTTGATTTCGTTACGATATTCCAAAACAAAACGAAATTATTAATGTTTTTTTGATTTTGATTCGGTAACGAAACAAAATTCACTTTCTATTTTGATTTCGATACTGTAACGAAACAAAATTCACTTCCTATTTTGATTCCGATAATGTAACGAAACAAAATTTACTTCCTATATTGATTCTGATACGTTAACGAAACAAAATTTACTTCCTATTTTGATTCTGATATTATAATACTGCAATTCGGTTTTCTTATAGAAACAGAAGTCGATTCGAATTCTATTTCAGATTTCGTATGTAAAAACGATATTATCTTCTGATATATTTGACATTTGCAACAAAATTTAGGTTCAATGATACTTATACACGCGCAGTAGTGTTTTATCAAAATTAAAACAAAAAAGAATTTTGATTTTGATATTGGAATCAAAACTAAATAGAATGGAATTTTGATATTGGAACCAAAACGAAATAGAATGGAATTTTGATTTTGATATTGGAATCAAAACTAAATAGAGTGGAATTTTGATTCTGATACCCATATCCGAATCAAAACAAAAGTATTTTTTAATTTTGTTTTGATTCCGTGACGGTCCCTGATAGAAATTGAATATTTTTATAGTACTTTTTATAAAATTCTCTGACAAAATATAAATAGATTTTATAGAAGATCGTTCAATCTTTTTTAATGAAATATAGTTAATACCTAAGTCTTGAAATAAATATTTTTATTTTTTCTCACAAAATAATTAGTGTTTTTAAAAAAAAATCCAAAATCCCGGTCAAGTTCAAAATTTACTGTCATTTCCCGGTTTCCCGGTCCAGCGGCCACCCTGATTATAGTTATTTTTCACATTATAAAAATCAAAATAACTTGTACTTTTTTTTTACTAAAAATTGTGGTATTTTGTCGCAATTATTTTTAATGAGTCGAAAAAAGTCACAATTTTCTTAATTTCCCCGACAAAATTTTTTCCTGACATTTCCCTTACTTTACTGACATTCTTGCTTTGAAATATGTTCAAAAATAATCTTTTTTATTTTTTAACATACAGGAGTAAAAAAAACTTATTTTTTTAATTTGCAATATCCACGTGGACAATTGTATAGGGGGGAGGGGGTTTGACAAATGTCCACGACTGTCCACAACGGGGGGCGGGGGGGTCAAAAATTGGTGAAAAATTGTCCACGTGGTTTATGGACGGCCCCTTAACAAAACTCCATTCCGTTACCGCCAGTAGCTATTCCTTTTTTTGGAAAGTAAATTAAATTTTTTATTAATAATTCTTAGAATAATTTTTTATTTTTATAAAACTTAACGACATTTAACGTTTTAATTCAAAGTTTAGAAAATTTTTTAATAAATAAGTAATCAATTTAAGCGTCGTCCAAGGGAGCAAATCTCCATTCCGTAACCGACAGTACTTTTTTTGTTTTTTGCTAAATAAATGATAAATAAATTTAAAACTCATTACTCAGGGCTTTTTGGAGCCGCTGATTACGAATTTAATGTTAGTTTTTTAAAATTCAAAATGGCGGACAAAATATTTTAAAATTTAGGGAAATGGCTTAAATTTCGTTACTCGGGGGTTTTTAAGGTCGCTGATTACGAATTTAATGTTAGTTTTTTAAAATTCAAAATGCCGGATCCAAAATGGCGGACGAAATAAAATTAATTTTTAAAAATTTGACCGCCATATTGGATCCGCCATTAAAAATTTTTAAATTTTGCCGCAGATTCGTAATTAGCGACCTCGAAAACCCTACAGTAACCATTTTCATGCCAATTCACTCATTATATTTGCAACCAAAAATTAAACAATTATTTTACAATAAACAATTATTTTTTAAACAATAATGTTTATAAAGACTAGAACCAAAAGGGCGAGCGTTGCGCGCCCACTCCTGGTCCTTTGACACACAAAACAAAACCTTAATGTAACCTTACATTAAATCTTAATTGAATAAAAACATATGTTTATATTTTAATAATTATTTCTCTGTTAATAAGATTGTTTAAAAATTTTTAAATTTTTTTAATCTAAGTTTAACGAATTGAATTTTCTATAAAAAATTACACGTTAATGCCTATAAAAAATTCTCATTCTGGAGAAAATCACCTTTAAAATAAGCCTAAAATCATTAAAAAGCATTCAGTATTTTAGAAGTCAATAAAATTTTTGTAAAACATTGAAAATTATCATTTTTTAAAAATGTCTAAATAAAATATTGATTAAATGATTATGTACAAACTATTATGTTACCTTAATACAAGGTACCTTATTATTACCTTATTATTATATTATTATTATATAATAATATTATTATTTTACCTTATTATTTTACCTTATTGTTACCTCATTATGTTACCTTAACTATTATTAACTATTATTATTATTATTATTATTATTATTATTATTATTATTATTATTAACTATTATTATTATTATTATTATTTAACTATTATTATTATTACAAACTATTATGTACAAACAATTATGTACAAACTCTAAGGATTAATTTTAAAAGAGAAAAATCAGTAACCTTCTATATTATAGAAATTGTGTAGATTTTTCTGCCAAAATACAGGCGAAATTTTTTTTAAATTAATACTTGGAGTTTTGCACATCAATACAGGGTAATTTAATTTTCCCAAAATATTGAGAACATTCTTGAATTTGCAATTGTTTTAAAGAATTGTTAATAACAATTTTAAAATTTCATTTTTTAACAATCCCTTTATTTTATCATTAAAGTATAGACTTTAAGCTTTAATTAAAAAAAATTACTTAATTATTACTTCCTCATAGAGGAAGTATTGTAATACCAAAATTTTTCGAGTTCGATTTTTTGATATATCTTTATGTTATTTGACCTCAGGAGTTGCGGACATAAAGTGAGCGTACTTTATGATAGATTAATAAAGTTTAACTAAATTTTTTTGGGATTTTTAATTTTCCAAAAACACGTTTTTTGCCCATAACTTTAAAAAAATGTTAGGACACCTATAAATGTTTTTCCATAATTTTGTAGAGTTTTTTTAAACGCATCTTTTGAGTTCTAATTGAACATTTTTCGTCCATATTAACCCTAGTAGAAAAATTTGGTGGCGCTAGCATGGTGACACTCTCGCGTTCCATTGCGCTGTAGTGGCGCTGAGAGCATTTGAAACACTTTTGTAGTCTAGCGCCTTTCTCGCATTCTGCTCACAGTGCTAGAATGAACATAACCTCACCTGCCAATACTTTATTTCACGAATTAAAAAATGATTCCTATGTCATTTCTTTTGACGAATATAATTAAAAAAATCGTGTACATATAAAAAACATTTACTAATTATCTGCCAACAATGAAGTTTTAACGTATTTGAAGAGTTAATACACGTTTCGTTTAAAGTTATGGTAAGATTTTAATTCAGAAAACGGTAACCTTTTCTTAATCCCAAGCCTAATAATAATTTTGATCATTATTTGCTGCATAAAATTGTTTTTTAAATATGGAAATTTTAAGAATACCGTCAACCGGGGCTATTTTGTGCACCAAATAGCTTTTTTTTATTCAAAGATTTATTTAAATTCAGAATTAAGAGAATAAAGAAAATCAACTTTTGATATATGTTGTGGACATCCTTCTGAAGCTTTCCTATAAATTTGGCAAAGAAAAAAATTTTTTTGTCTTAGTTATAGTCATTGAAAGTCGTGCACACAATAACTCCCGGGATGGGGCTATTTTGTGCATCGAACTTTGTTTTCCTATAATGTTGCGTAAACATTTTTTTAATCGTTTCTGCTTCATGAAATCTTTTGTGTATATATTGGAGAGTAAGTTAAAAAAATAATGACCTAGTAAAATTTTTTTTGTAGATATATTATACAAAAAATATAAAATAAAGCACTAAAATTTTGCTAAAATCTGAATTTACTAAACATTAACAATCTTTTTTTAAATTGTATATTACGCAGATAGTAAATAACATTTTTTTCTTTTTTAATATATATTTTATAATAATATACTAATATAATTATAAAATGATCGTTTAAACACTTATAAATAACTTTAAAACATCATTTCAATAGGAGCTTTTTTAATAGTTTTGAATGATATTTTTAAAAAACTTGAAATAAATATTTTTAAGGTTAAATAGATAACAATTTAATATCTAATATGCTTTTCAAGTTATTTTAAGAGAAACGAGAAAATAGTTTTAAAACTAATTTGAAAACCTTATAAATATTAATTAAAGTTCATTTTTTAAGGTTACGTTGCGCACCGGTTGAGGTTTTAATCGTTTTAATGATTTTAATTAACGTATTTACAGTTTTTTGACAGAAAAGTAAGACAAAAATGTATTAAAATGATAAACAGAATCTTCTTTACTTACTAAATAAAACATTTATGAAAAATATTTGATTTTTTTAAGTGCACAAAATAGCCCCATGGAATCCTGGTTTTTCAGTTTTTTCCACTTTTCTCTTAAAATAATGAATAAAAAATTAGCGCATTACGTATGTATCATCACAACACAATTGACAACAAATATCTAACTCAGTTTATGAGACACATTAAAACTCTAGAAGATCTGGTATAATTTTTCCGAACTTTCAAAATTTTTTAAACAAATTTTCCGTTTTTAGAAATTTTTTTCTCTTAATTGACAAAGAATTAAATAATAACATTTAGTGCTCTCTATTGTCATGTAATCAAACTTTCATTTTACAAAATAGCAGATTAAAATAATTCATTTTAATAATTTTTTTCATCAAAAAACTCGCGTGCACAAAATAGCCCCCGGATGCACAAAATAGCCCCAGTTGACGGTAAATTATTATTAAATTTCCATGAAAAATTATTTATTTCTTTAGAGTAACAAAAAAGACAGTGTCAAAAATAGTTACACATGTTAAACATTAAAATTAAAATTTTTGAAATTAACTAATTTTTTTATAATAATAATAATAATAATAATAATAATAATAATAATAATAATAATTGCAAAAATTAAGTTCCTATTTAAAATCAGTAAATTTTTTCTGTCAGCTGACAGAAAATTGACCTAGGTCAATTAAAAATAAAGAAAAAATAAATCCAGTTTGAGGTTATGTTTTCTAATTCGAATGGAGAGAAATTAATAATATATTTGATCCATAAAAAAGTATTTATTGTTATTTTTGGTGATAAATCGTTAGATTAATTACTTAAAATATATTTAAAAATTTTCTTGGAGGTTGAATAAGACATTCATATACTAAAAATTCTTTTATAAATAAGTGTATAAATCACCCCGGTCCGTCTCTGCTTTATAGAATCGAATAATCTTTGATGACAGTCACTATAGTTTTACACCAATCCGTCAGGGCGGCGCTGCAGTGCTTCTGCCTTACAATCATATGACTTTTGCCGGCAAACTGTCAATATAGAATGTAAATATTTACGATTTTTACTAAATATCGAAATATACGATGACAGTAATTATTAAATGAAACGTTTAATCGTGAGTTTTGTACTTTTAATTGGAAAAGTGATTTTGTGATAAAATTATCAGCAGGATACAGGGGTCACAGATGTGTTGTTCCAAACTGCACTTCTGGTTACGACTCTTGTAAAGAAAAAGTCGGTCTGTTTTCGCCTCCAGCAAATAATGAGGAAATCCGTAAAAAATGGGAGAAATCTATTCCACGGTCTAATTTCGTTTTAAAATATGGCTTAGTGGTTTGTGCCAAACATTTTATGCCGGAAGAGATAATTTGGAAAAATGAAGTTAAAGACCCCGAGGGAAATGTCATGTCATCGGTTTGTTTACTTTTTATTTATTCTTGAATATTTAATTAATCAATAAGTAATATCATTATAATTATCGAAAACATAATTGATTAAAGAGACATATTATAATTTTTAATTTTACACAATACATGAGAATATAATAAAAATTTAATATTTGTTAGTATTCTGGTAATATTCACAAGTTTACTTTTTTACTCTATACCTCTGAAAGAGTGTGATGTTCGATAATTATAATTCGATAGATTTTTCATTCATTTAGAGTAAAATTTTATTATTTCATTTAAAAGTTTAATTTAATTTAATTTAATTTTACGAATAAACACTTTTTTGCTTCCTTGTAAGAAAATAAATTGTAATCAAAGTTTAAGAGTTCATTACTAATTTCTTAAATATACAATAAATCTCATAAAAAAGGGATTTTATGTTAATATTTAAAATAAAAAAAGTAATTTCTAAGAAATGTAAGAATTAAAAACAGTTATTTAATGTATAGATTCAGGTAAAATATGAACTTCATATTTATATTTCCTAATGAACAATGAGGAAGTAAAAATGACTCTAAAATAGTAGAAATGTTTACTAATTGAATTAGTAAATGATTTCGCAATCTTACAGATTTAGATATTAGAATGTCAAAAAATTCTGTAAGTATCTAATAGAGTTTAAAATGTTTACAGGAGATATTCAAAAAACCTCGATTAGCACCGGGATCTATACCGACCCAATTTCCCAACTGTCCATCATATTTATCCAAGACGATTAGAAAAAGAAAACTTCCGAAAACGCGATCAGCTTTAGATGAAAATTCTAAAAAGAAACGTAAAAATAATAGAAAAGAGGACAATAAAGACGAATCAATCGAGGAATCAAATAAAGAACAATGCGACAATTCTAAAAAGAAACGTAAAAATAATAGCAAAGAGGACAATAAAGACGAATCAAACGAGGAATCAAATAAAGAACAATGCGACGATCAAACATTTAAAAATACATATGAAAATAATAATTATACTGGATTGAATGAAAATAAACCGTTTGAAAATGCTCTTGAGAATAATGTAAAAGATTTTGAAATGAATGAAAATTCTGTCTGAAAACGAAAAATGCTCCCGAGAATAATATAAAAGATTCTGAAATGAATGAAAATTTGGAAAACACACTTGATTCAGAATTGCTTCAGCGACAAAATTTATTCAATGATTTATTTAATAATGGAAAAAGCTTTAACATAACAAGTTGGAATCAACGTCAAACTGAAGAAAATATTAAGTCTATTGAACTAACGAAATGCATTTGTCGCAAAGTGCAAGATAAAATAGAGTTCGTTAGCTCCAAAAAGGTCATAATATTTTCTGACTTAGAAATTCAAATCGAAATTTCAGGAATGCCTGTCTCCTTCGATAAAATTGGTTTAAAAGACAGTTATGTTTACAGCGTTAATGATATTGAAAATTTAATGACAACTTTGGATAATATTAAATTGTGCACAGGTTGTGCAAATCGAGATTCAACTTTAAATGCAGAGACATCAGTTGCGATTCGTGATCGTATGGGAGATTTGCGCCACTTCAAGTGTCCTATAATTGTTACTAATAATAATAATAACAAGACATCTCGTTGTAAATTTTGTACATCCACAAAAAAAGTTCTTTCAAATAAGTACATAAGATTAAAAAAATCAAAAGAACAAAAACAATTAAATTTAAAATTATCTAATCCTGTCGAACAAGAACAACTTTTAAAAATAAGAAAATCGTATTACAATGCTCAAAAGAAAAAAAAATATACCATGATAAATATTCTAATTGTTTATCAGAATTTTGCAAATGTCAAGAAGCAATGTCTTCATTTACTGATGAAAAAATTAAGGAAAAACTATTGGAATATAAAATAAGTGACAATGAAAGACTTGTTATACTAGAAATTTTGAAAAATTCAAAACAAGAGAACAAAAAAGGTAGTAGATATTCAGAAGAATGGATTCTTCAGTGTCTCTTATTTCATATGCGATCTCCGGCGGCATATAGGATGTTAAGAGACTCTAAAGTATTACCTCTTCCTTGTACCAGTACTATTCGAAAGTAAGTAATAATGGTTTAACTATAATGTATAATTTTTTTACTTATTTTTAAAAATTGCGACTTTCTTGACCTTTTTTCCAAATGTTGCAACAAAATATCTTGTTTTTAGTATTAAGTATAACTCATTTCGATTTTTATTGTGCAAAAAATAACTAAACAAATCTTTCAAAAATTATTTTTTAATCATTTTTCTATTTAAATTTTGGAAATATAGGATTGAAAAGATTTTGAATAATTAAATTTTTGTAAAATTTAATTAAGAATAATTAATTTTTTAAAAGTATTTTGTTAGAATTTTTGAAAATCAGTTTTGAAGAATTTGAATTATTGCAAAATTTAAAAATATTTGAATTTTCAAAAATTTTATTGAAAAATTTTTAAGCGTAAATTTAAAAATGAAAATTAGCTTCTAATTTTTAAAAATGTAATGTTTTAAGTACTTTCAATTACATATTTTCAAAATTTCAAAGGCATAAAAAAAATAATAACATTTTAGAATTATTTTTAACATTTTGGAGAAAAAATCATGTTCAAAATATTTAATTAAAATTTATCACAAATAAATTAGTTTTTTTAAATAATACAAAAACGCTTTTAAGAAATCCAATTGTTTTTAAAAAATTACATTGAAATATTTTAAAAAATTACATTGAAATATTTTTAAAAATTACCTTAGAATTTTTTAAGATTTAATTATCTTCGAATAAAGAAAAATAAAAATTACATACATGGACAGTTACAATTATTATAAAAAATTAAATTTTTGTATTTATATAATTTAATTCTCGTAGAACTTTCGGAAAATTATTTAAAATAATTAATTTAGAGAGGAAGTTTAATATAATAAATAAATATATATATGTATATGGGTCATTCTAACTAAACTAAATTTATGAAAAAAGAATTTTTTGGATATGATAATTTAAATGAAGCGAGCCGCATGTAATAGTAAATAAATAATAAATTTAAATATATGAATTTTCTTTTCCAAATAGATATTTATCCTTGGTAGACACTCCTTGTGGGTTTGATTCAAACTTTCTGGAGATGTTTTCGGAGCACATATCGAAACTCCCAGAATCTTTACGACATGGAATTTTACTTTTGGACGAAATATCAACACGCAAAAATGTTCGAGTGAATCCAAAAACCATGGAATATTCTGGTTTAACTGACATTGGAGATAATTCAACGACAAATTTGGACGAGATTGCTGATCATGGCTTAGTCTTTATGTATCATCCATTAATGGATTCTTTCGCTCAGCCATTCGCGGTGTGTGTTTCGAAAGGTGCAGTATCCGGTGAAGCATTAACAAAACTGATAATCCAAGCCATTTCTGTTTTGGAGAAAGCAGGAGCTTACATACATGGAGTTGTCACTGACAGTGCGACAACCAATCGGAAAGTTTGGAATATGGTTGGTGTTAGCGGAGAAATTGACAATGTCCAGTGCTGGTTCCCTCACCCGACTGTTGAAGACCGCAAAGTTTTTTTATTCGCAGATACACCACACCTCATGAAAAATATTAGAAATCGTCTATTTAATTTAGGAAAATTGCAGGTAAATTTAATTTTTCCAAATAATTTTGATAATCTATACAATACTTTTATAAAAATTGAGATTTTGTCTTTTAGGTTTCTTCTAAAGATAAACCAATCTTGTGGAATCATATTGAACTTCTGTACGAATGCGATAATAAAAATGTAATTGCAAGATTATGTCCAAAAATAACTCAACATCATATCAAACCCGACAATATGATGAAGATGCGCGTAAATTTAGCTGTACAGGTATTTAATTTATTTACTGAGACTCAAACGGAAGTTTAAATTAATCTATAAATTATTTTAATAATTTTATTAGGACAATAAATCTAATAATTTAAAAATTAGATTTAATAATTAAATTTTGTTCACCAAAGAATTATCATTTTTTCAATTCTGAATCTAAATTTAGGGAGATTTTAAAATATATTTTACCTTTTAGGTATTAAGTAAATCAGTTGGGACAGGTCTTCTCAAAATGAAAGATTTTTATCCAGATTTATTTAAAGACTGCGAAGCTACAGCCGAATTTTGTTTACGAATGAATTCATTGTTTGATATTCTAAATGAACTCAAACCTGAAAAAGGACTGAGACCAGAATCTGCTGATTATAATGTAAAAATGATTAATATTATATTTGCAGTAGAAACTCGGTTATCCGGATTCGCAATTTTGTCAACAAAAATTTCAATTTTTTTAAAATAATTATAGACCAATAATGTTTTTTAGTTTTTTTGAACTCTTATTTTCGTTTTAAATAAATAAATTCCCAACATTCTAAATTAAAAATTTGATTATTTGGATACTTGCTTGCATCTATTGGCACTGATAATCGGGATTCTATTGTATTGATTTTAACTTTTAATTTAAATTTTAATTAAAACAAAATGTTATAACAAATAATATTAAACTAACAGGCACTACGTGAATTTCTTCAGTGGCTTGATGACTGGGAACGGAGAGTCAAAAGCAAGGAAATTTCAGAACGTGATTTTTTAACAAATTCTATAGCTACTGGACTAAGAGTGACAATTAATTCGACAATAGAATTATCTCAAGTTTTACTCGAGAAACATAAATTTGATTATGTGCTTACTGGGTACATTAATCAAGATCCCTTAGAGGTATTTATTCCATTATTTACTAAACTTAATTACAAATTAATATAATTATTGTTGCAAGTGTCCTCGTCTGCTTCATAAATAACAATAACAACTTTTAATCTGATAGAAGAATCTACACATTTTGTTCACTTCAACTATCCAAACAAGGCCTTTGAATGTATCATCAGTAGCAGAGAAATCAACATAAAATTATTCTATTTTTTCTAGGTTTAAATTGCTGATTCCTACGCTGTTTTCCCAATAAGGACAAAAATTATTATATGTTAAAACTAGATTTGTATTGTCTATAGAATGGTAATAATACATTAGTTGATTATTATGTTATAGAAGTTGAGTATTAGTAATAAAGTAGAGTATTTTAGTAGTAGGAGTATTAGTAGTTAAATAGAGTATTAGTAGTAAAGTAGAGTAACAGTATCAAAGTACGTAGAGTATTATATTTTACATACTTAATATATTTATAATTATATTATATTTTTTGTTTCAGTTTTATTTTTATAAATATAAAAATTTTGTTTTATTTCATTCTAATTTTAACTTGTAACCAATACGAAATTATGAGGAATTTATTATTTTTCCTATAAATAATTTTTTACATCAATTTAATTTTTTAAAAATGAATTAAATACTTAATGTATTAGAGATAAAATTCTAATTAAGACAATTTTTAAAAATAAAGTCTAAATATTAGTGTCGTTTTTCAACATCAAATTTAATGTTTACCAATCGAAACAAATATTAAAATAAACTTTACTTTTATTATTAAATATGTAAATTTTAAAAATGTTTATTCTAAATTTTTTTTACATGTTTAAAAAAAATAAAAATTCCCTTTTGATTTCGTATTGGTCACATATTATAATGTATGATAATGATTTTTACATTTTCTGTAATCATTTTAACACTCTTTTCTTGCACGTTTATTTAGCGATTTTTTGGAACAATTCGTCTTGCCGGTGGTTCAAATGATCATCCTTGCACTCCTACCTTCTTGCAACTGTATAAAATCCTTTCATTGAACAAAGTCCTAAAACCTCCTAAGTTAGGAAATTGCTCCAATTTAGATAATGAACCACTAAAGCCTTTAATCACTCTATCTCGATTAAAAGAAATTTACAAACTTAAAGAAAAAAATGGTTTTTTAGAAATAAAAGAAAAGCTAAATATTATTATAGTCGACGAAGATAATGACTTTAGTGATTTTATCAATGCCGTGGAGCATGATTATGCTATCCCAGAAATTATTGATTGCCTTTTATACTATATTACTGAGTATGTTTGTAGTTATATTAAAAAAAGGATAGCATGTTCAAATGGTTTAAGTTGTTTTATGTCCACGTCTAGTGTAGCAACAGATACAATTTTTTTTAAATCCGACGATTTACCTCGTAGTTTCGGGAAATTTATAAATCCAGAAAAAGAACTCATACATCCTAATCGTACGATGTATGACTTAATAATGGTTCTTGAAGGACTTTTTCGTAAATTTGGTAAATTTCGAAATGCTTTCGAAATGATGATCAATGAACTTTCTACTTTTCAAATAAAATTATCATTTTCGTGCAAAGAACATCCTGATATTGTAAGTGAGATTTTAACTTTCATTGTTCAGTATTTCTTTCAAATAAGATCTAGAGAATTTTTAAAAAGAGAATTGGTGAATGTAAAAACTAAGAAAAGTGCTATTAATAGAAAGAAAGCAAAGCTTTGCAACACATAAAAAATTTTAAAAAATGCGAAATGCTAAATAAATTACTATTTAATATACTTAATATTGTCTTGTTTTTGTCCATTATTATTTTCCTCCATTACAATTATTGTTTATTTTCATTTTAATTTATTTTGAATTGGTTTATAATCAATCTTTTAGTTTCTTGTAGAAATATATAATTAAACCTTTTAATAAATTTACTTATATTTATATAAAAAATATTTTTAAATAACACAATATGACCAAATATATTTTGTACTACATCCTTATAATTTTTTGTAAATCTGCATCAAAAAATTTAAATATATTAATTTTTATTCTAAGTACTTCTTTTCTATTTTCTGTAATGTATTTCCCAGGCAGATGCACAGAAGCGCCGCTCTAGCGGTGACTCTGTCTACTATATAACTGTCATCAAACCTTAGTCAGAGCTATCCATACGAATAAAGCAGAGACGGACCGGGGTGGTATAAATTAACGAATGAACAAGAAATTTATAATAATGCAATATCAATTTATATTTAAATTTAATACAATTACAAATATATAAATACTTAGAATCCTTTACTATTATTGTTTTTAAATGCCACAATATTCTACAAGCAAACATTTACTTTTACTTTAAAAATAAAAACAAACACCTTTGACACTTTATGCAACAGAAATTTGAGGTTATGTTGCATTCTAGCGGAAAGTGCTCGCGCCATGTAAAGGCCAACGCAGAATAGATTTGTAACCGGAACCGCAATCGTAAGCGTAACCGTAAGAATGAGTTAAAGAAGGATAGGTATATTGTTTATCCTTCTCTAACTCATTCTTACGCTTACGGTTACGATTGCGGTTCCGGTTACAGATCTATTCTGCGTTGGCCTTAAGGCGCTAGAAGACGTCGGCGAGATAAACTGCCATGCAAATTCCAGTGGTGGCGCTAGCATATATCTAGGCTTCCATTAAATTTTTCTACCTGGGAACCGGAGATATTAAACTTTTAAAATATATTTTGGAAAAAAATATTTTTTTGAAAATTTTGTTAAAAAATGTAGAAGTAATCTTAAAATTATCGTTACCAACTTGTAGAGCATTATAAAACGATTCGATTGACCTATTTTTGAACCTAATTCGATAATAAATTTCGAAATTATTGGTATTTTAAAAACCAAAAATTGTGGAAAATGACATTTTCTCAACTTTTTTGTTTGAAAATTTTTGTTTAACTATTAAACTATTATAACTATATTGTAGAGTATTTAAAACCAAAATTCAAGACCCAAGATTCAATCACTTTTACCATATTTATAAAAAGTTATTCATATATTTTCCTATTATTATTATCTCTATGAGGAAGCAAAGTGTTCATGAAATGAGCGCACCAAAATTATAAAAAATATACAACTTGGCAGCGGTTTCTTTATTTGTTTCAAAGTAATAATAACATGAAAATAAAATGATCTAAAACTTTAACACCAAATTACTTTAACAATAAAATTTTTTTTTTGAAAAAGTTTCCCTTATTGGGAAAAAATTTTTTTTTCCTTATTGGGTCAAAACCCATTATATTAAAACTTCCAAGATGTTTTTGTTGGGATTAAATTATTCTCTAATTAATGATTTATTACCATTTATTAAATCAATTTTAATTAATTGTACACTATCTGCAAAAATTATGTGAATGCTACATTTTAGTGCTATAAATAATTTTTTCATTTTGCAAAATGTATTAATTAACATTTTTCCCGTCTAAGACACTAAAACTCAATATAAGTATTCAAAAATTAAACTTAAGAGTAAAATTTAATTAACTTTCCAAAATCATTAAAAAATTTCTTGACTTTGTCTTGTTTAATAAAATTAATATAATTTTAGAAATACTTTACATGTTTTAATGTTCTTTGGATAAAGCTGAAATAAGCATTCAGTTTATTTTAATACAATTAATGTTAATAGTATTAATTTATGCTAATAGTATTTAACATTAAAATCTACAAGTAAATATGTAAATAAAAAAGCCAAACATGACAGAATTTTATGTATTATCCTAACTTCAATGCTTGGCCATTTCTAGTTAAAAAAGTATCAAGCTAAAACAAAAATTGTCTGTTTCAAAACATTTACAATATAAAATGTTTTTTGCCGTTTTTCGCGAACTTTTTTTTTAAAGTAAGAATTTTTTATATGAAATAAAACATTTCCACTATGTTGTTCATATATTTAACTGTAACTCATATTTTTTATAAGCGTTTATATCAAAAATCTTCCAAATTGGGAGCAATTGCATATAGAGCTGCTCCGCCGGAGTTCATGACTGCCGTGCAGTCCTGAGCCCACAAATTTTGTCCGAAAGCAAAAAATCAAGTTTATTCATATTTTATAAATATTTTATTATTAAGTGAACTAACTTTTAAGTGAAAATATTAAAACTTGACACTACTTTAAAAAAAAATTCGATTTTTTGCCTACATTTTTGCAATTTTTTTATTTTAAAAAAGGTACTAAAATTTTTTTTTTCTTTTCAAGTTTAGTTCACTTAATAATAAATTTAATAACGAACAATTTCCAATTTTCCATTTCAAAATCGGTCAATAACTTTTTGAGCTACACTGCACGGCAATTTTAAAAATCCTGTTTTGAGAAAAACACATTTAAAAAAATAGTATCAAAAATTGATATTTAGGGGAGAGTCTCCAGTTGTGAGACACCTCCAGTTGTGAGACAGTCAATTTTTTTTAACATGCAATATTAAAAAGCCGATTGGTTTATATAAAAACATTTCTTTTTATATGAGCTAACTTTTTCGTGTACGCCGAAGCGGATATATAAACTGTTTTTGTTAAATACCAACACTGTGTGTGATAATCGACTAAAAAGAGTTTTTTTAATAAATGCAAAGTACTTTTTTTCCAAGTTAATTAATTGGAAAACAGAAACACCCATCTGGGCAGCATAAAAAATACGACTTTGCAGGCATACTATTTAAATGTTGTTTTTATTTTTTTTCTAGTATTTTTGGGCATGTCAAGTGTAAAAAAGTCAATTGATTCAGAAGAAATCAATTTTAATGCTCTTGTTGAAGCTATTAAATTGTGTTTATTTGATAGTCATATTTTGGCGAATAAATATTATTATTTAGTATATAATAATATATATTATTAATATATTTTATTATTTATACTAAACATAACGCTTTATGTCAAACTTATTAAATTTTAGCAATTTTTAATGAGTGTCTCACAACTGAAGACATTTTTTATTTGACAAAAGCGATGTGCTCGGAAATTGTATCGTAAAATTTTTTGAGTTCATCGAAACACCATACTTTCTTTTAATAAAAGTTGCGTATTTCTGTTACCTTTCGAACGGTGTATTTTATTTACAATTTCGTTTACCCGTTTACAATTTACGGGTCAAAAATAAAACCCGTCTCACAACTGGAGATTTTCCCCTATACAAAAATTTTTTTTTAAAGTGATTACACTTTAATCGGCTGTTCCAACACTATATATGAGGCATTTTACGTGAAATGTCCTAAGTTGAAATTTCAACTTCTTGAAAAAAATTGAAACTCGAGGAATTTGTTGTTCTATCAAGTAGAAATGTGACCCAAAAAATATTTTTGATTTTTTCGAAAAATTGGAGGGGGTAGAGGGGGGTCAATTTGACCAATTTTGCCAACACCGGCTACTTTGTGAATTTTTTCTGAACATACTTGTAATGGGAAAAATTCTTTAGAATATGTTTCTGAAAGGTTTTTTCGTCCTCTTTCCAATGGTGTATTTTATTTTTTAATATTTCAAAATTTTTCGAAAAAATCAAAAATATTTTTTTGGTCACATTTCTACTTGATAGAACAACAAATTCCTCGAGTTTCAACTTTTTTCAAGAAGTTGAAATTTCAACTTAGGACATTTTACGTAAAATGCCTCATATATCCTTTCATTTGCTTCATAAGTAGCATGTAAGTCTAATAATTCCTCTTTTCGTGACTTTCTGCTCTCCTTAGTCTCAAAAGTGCTACGCTTATTCTACTAATCTACGGTAACCTGGAGCACTCTCCGTTCATTGCTAGTACAGCGAGGACTTCGAATTTTGCTCTAAAAACTTTGTTAGCCTATTTTTGAATACCTTAACTAACAATTTATGTAAAAAAGAAAAAATCGATTTTTTCAGACGTCTAATGTGGTTTCCCCCCTTAAGTAATTTTTAGTTTTATTCAAGTATTTTAACATTAAATACTATTATAAAAATACTTTGAAATTAACAGTACAGATGGTCACTCTAAGCTTTAAATTTTTACCAATTTTTAAGAATTTGAAGTTAAAAATCACTAATCAAAATTACTTTTAAAATAAGTCAAAAACATGATTCTGAAACTAGCACCTTATTATTATGGCACCTGTTTATTACCTTCAAGACTCTAATTTTGAACTGAAATAAAAAATATTCTTTTTTTGTTTAAGACAACATAAACTTTTTTATAATAAAAAACTGGGTACTGGTTTAAGATTTATTAAAAAAATATTAAACCATGTAAAGTATTTCTGAAATTATATAAATTTTTTAATAAAACAAGGCAAACTCAAGGACGAGATCAAGCATTTTTAAAATGATTCTAGAAAGTTATTTAAATTTCTTTACAAGTTTAATTTTTGAAAAAGTAGATAATGTTAGTGACTTAGACGGAAAAGTTGTTAATTTATTACTTGCATTTCTTAATTACAAAAAAGAAAAATCATTTTATATCACTAAAAAGTGGTTTTTTCACAATTTTTAAAAACTTACCTCTTATCTTTATTTTTAATCACAAAATTTTTTTTTGTCTTTTAATTTTAAAGAGAGAAAAAAAGTGTTCTTCACATTGCACTTTTATTCTTCTGTATTATATAATGCGAAAATCTGTTAATAAACTATAACTACACTGTAAAAAAAGAGAGTTAAATTTTAACTCCCCAGGGGATTCTATAAAAGTCGCACCCATTGGGGAGTTAATGCCAGGGGAGTTAAATAAAGAGAGTTAAAACTTCACACCCAAATGCTAACTCCCCAATAAAAAAATAACTCGCGCGGGTGTTGAATGAAGGGAGTTAGAAATTAACTCTCTTTTGGAGTTGATTTTTAACTCGAAAAATTTCACTCCAAACTCCCGAGTCCGTTAACTCCCTAAATTTTTTACAGTGTATATATACTCAAGTATAAAATAGACTATCAATGCAACTCTCTCTCTCTCTCTCTCTCTCTCTCTCTGGTCACTTAATAGACTGCCTACTGGTTGAAATAAACCCTTTAAATAATAGGCCAGGTACTCGAGCAGGCCTTTCGTTTCTCTTTAGATTTTATATATATATATATATATATATATCTTTCAAATATCTTTCTGTCTTCTTCTTTCTAAATAAATAACATAAATCGGTCCCTGTTTATAACGCAGAAAATCTAACGCTATTGCTTTCTTCCTCTTTCCAAATAGAAATAACATAAATCGGTCTCTGTTTATAACGCAGAAAATCTAACGCTATTGCTTTCTTTCTCTTTCGAGGATAAGCAACATTAGACTGCCTCTCTTTACCTAATTTGCATATCTACTCGTTTCATATTAAGAATCGTAACCACATATTTTAGAGACTTACTATAGTGCTCCTCTTCTCATAGGAATAGTCATTTTAATGTTTTTGAAACTTTTTCTTTTAATTACAATTTAGAATTTGTTCTGTTCAAGAGATTCACCCACATATAAATAATGAGAATTTATTGATTATGTCTATAAAATTAATCTCTTAAAGAAATTAATCAATTTGTAAAAATAATCAACTTACCGACACAAATGTCGAAATTGAAAGTTTCATTAAAAACGAAGTTGTCAGAATTAAAGGTCGACGAGTTCTGAGCATAATAATATGTAAATCACGTTTATAGCGCTGTCTCAATTTCCACCAATTTCCCATGTAAACAGCCATACTTAATTTATCATTCTATTAGACAGTAATTATCAAAATATTAAAGAGAATTCTTTAAAATAACTTTTTAATTAATAATTAGGGAGCATTTACAAATGATGTCACGTAATTTTTCTAGATTTTCGACCCACCCACTCCCCCATGTCACGCAATTTCACATGTAAGAAATACATTGCGATCACGGAAGTTAAGCTACGTTCAAGTGCGGTTAGTACTTGGATGGGTGACTTTGTGGGACTCTACAGCCTGTAGTATTTTTCGCTGATCGAGATATTTCAAACGAGAGGTTTGACGCTATGTTTGTGCATTTGTGATGGCTATCCAAATGTACATTCATGACTCGACGTCAATAAACCGGTTATACTCGGTAATAGGTTTTCTGCAGTTTTCCTGTCCCCTGGCCGAATTTCCAGGCAAATGTAAGTTTTCGTAATTCAAGTCGGCTGCGGCCGCAAAAGTAGGGACCCCAAAGAGTTTGTGAGTTTACTAATGATGTTGAGGAGATTGTAAAGGCCGAAAGGCGTACAATGAAATCTTACATTGTGTCACGTTTAGTAGAGACCCCCTTCCTACCCAGAAACTTGACACCATTTGTGAACGTTCCCTTATTTAGTTTTATTAAAATTTAATATTTAAACATGACTTTTACTTGCAAGAATAATTCATTTCCATTTGTACAATAAATAAAGCTTTGATATGTCATACAGAATATAAATGCAGAGGTACCGATTATTTCGGCTGGAATGTATGTTGTTAACTGTGAACAAAAGAAAAGTTTATTTTGTTTCTAGTTCCTAACTGCCTCCTTAAGCACCGTTACGTTACGTCATAGCAACTGTTGCTGTGGCTCTGGTTACCGAAACAACTGTTTCCTTATGAACTATTGCTATAGAAATAGTAAGTATAGCAACCATTGTTACAAAAATGGTTCCTATATAGTAACTATTTATTTTGCAACGGTTGCTATGATAATAGTTATCATAAATTATTATAACTTAATAATTCACTAAAGTTTCAGTTTTTATACAAATATTCCTGGAAAGTTATTGGAATTTTTTCCAGAGTTAATTATTTATTTTATTTGTTTATGCCACGAAACCCTAAAATGTAGGCACTTTTGGCCTACTTTTCTTCACAGTGTTCTGGAAAGTATCATTTTATTTGGCAACGTTGATATAATAATAATGTTGATACGAATATAACTTTCTTTTTTAAGAATGATAGTCAATACAGTATCATTTTTTGATACGTGTATTTGTATCAATGTTATACTGTCATTGCCGGTTCGCATTAACTGGAAATTTAACTAATCAATTTATTTAGTTTTATATACTCTTAAGTATTAAAAATTGTTTTATTTTAGATATTAACAGTGAGAAATGTGAGAAATTATATAAAATGAGCACATTATTTAGAAAAAACTTGTATTCAATTGTTATAAAAAGTTATAAACAAATTAGTTTTTGAGTAACATTTTTGAAAAAAATTTATATCTGTGATTGCTATTATTGAATTTCAATGCCCATTTGATATTTTATATAGAAAAATATAAACTTTAAAATTAAAAAAAACCGAAGACAAAATTTTATTTTTTAATGAAAAATTAATTGTTTTTAATAAACAATTTAAAAAATTACCATGTTCTGCGCTAGCTAGCAACTTTTTTCAAAAATGTATCGAATCTAAATAGATTCAAGTTCATTTTGCAAAAATAAAAAATTAGTTAGGTCCATATTTGTCCAAATGGCGTTTATTTGTTTATAACGGTGAGCGAAATAGGTAGCGAATGACTTTGGGTCAGAATTTCTCAAACGGATCACCTAAAACTAAAAAATTTTCTTTTTGAACCTAAATAGTTTTTTTTACTCTTAATATGGTTAAGAAGAATCCCTGAAAATATTAAGCCAAAAAAAATTTTTTGTAAAAGTTATTAACAATTGAATTTTTTAGTACTGCTAAATTAACAAATTTTTTTCTCGAGTTCTAGTTGACGGATTTTAAAATTAAAATATGGGTTTTTTTCGTCTTGAATTGCACTATTTGAATATATTTTTTGTTTTTTATTTTTTATAATTTTTTATATAATTTGTTTATAAAATGGTAATAAACAAATATGTTCTTTACGTCCTAACAAAAAAATTAAAATTGTATTCTATTCCTTAAATGTCTCCGAGTGAAAAACCGTTTCGAAAAAAAATGAGCCTCAATTAGAAAAAAAGTTATTAATTAAAAACTGTGTACATTCTTTCAAAAACTTTTAAAATTTCTTAGCATAAACAATTACATTTGTTGTAAACAAATTATTTACTTTTTAAACAAATAAATGGCTTATTTCTGCAAAAAGAAAAATTATTTTTCGTATTTTAACGAGTTTAAAGTCATGTAGATTCTACTTGATTATTGATAACTAGATTATTGTCCATATGATTGTTAATAACAATAGTAATAATTAAATATAAAATAATTTTTTATCAAAATCGACATAGATAACTTAAATAAATATAAATATGTCTGAAAAAAAATTTTGTTTATAAAAAAGAACTAAAGTTATCTATTTGTTAATTAACATTGTTTGCAACAATTTAAATAAATTGTATTATACATTATTATTTGTCTAGTGGTCATGCTGGACTAATTAAAATTGATTCCAATCATCTGCAATGAAAAAATAAAAAAGTAAACATGATTCTTTCTAAAAATATTGTAAATTGTTAACTTTGAGTAACAAAAAAAATATAAACAATTTAAAATTCGAAAATTGATTTAGTGGGATCTCTTAGAAATTTTATCCCCTTTAATTTAAGACCAAGCCCATGAAAATCCGATGAAATTTATAGGTTACAGACAATTTTGAAAAAATGCCAATGCGCGCAGGGCGAGTTTAACGTCATATAAAGCCCTACACGGCTGCAGTTTTTAATTAATAACTTTTTTTCTAATTGAGGCTCATTTTTTTTCAAAACGGGTTTTCACTCGGAGACATTTAAGGAATAGAATACAATTTTAATTTTTTTGTTAGGACGTGAAGAACATATTTGTTTATTAACATTTTATGAACAAATTATATAAAAAATTATAAAAAATAACAAAACAAAAAATATATTCAAATAGTGCAATTCAAGACGAAAAAAACCCATATTTTAATTTTAAAATCCGTCAACTAGAACTCGAGAAAAAAATCTATATAGATTCGATACATTTTTGAAAAAAGTTGCTAGCTAGCGCAGAACATGGTAATTTTTTAAATTGTTTATTAAAAACAATTAATTTTTCATTTAAAAATAAAATTTTTTCTTTGGTTTTTAAAATTTTAAAGTTTATATTTTTCTATAAATAATATCAAATGGGCATTGAAATTCAATAATAGCAATCACAGATATAAATTTTTTTCAAAAATGTTACTCAAAAACTAATTTGTTTATAACTTTTTATAACAATTGAATTTTAAAAAAATATTTATAGCTAATGTTTCTCTAATATAGTAGTATAGAAATATAACATTAAATCCAAATTTCATTACATGATTGCAAATTAGGGGGCCACTTCAGGAATCTTCACCCAAAATGTAGTTTCCAGTGAATATAGGGTGTTTTAAATAGAATATTTAGTGAATAAAAAAAGGAAAAATTAGGTAAACTTATTATATTTGACAAAAGTAATCATTAAAGCATTTATTTATTACATATTTAGGGCAAATTAATGTTTACTTATTGAATAATAAATGTTTACAGTTGCACGGAAAAAAAGAAATTAGCTGCAGCAGTAAACATATGTTTGTTGTAAAATCTCTGAAAATTAGCTACCACAGCTAAGAAGTTTGCAGTGGCAGCGAACATGTTAGCTGTGACAGCAAACATTAGTAAAAATTTATGCGAGTTTGCTGTCATAGCGAACTTGTGTGATCTCACAGCGAACTTTTTCGCTGTCCCTATTTCAACGAACAAGGTTTACTGTGGCAGCAAAAGTGAATTCTTTTAAATTTTTAATGTGAAATTATTGAAATTAAAGTCAATATTTGAAAATAAAAAGTTTTGTAATTTGCATAATTATAAATTTAAAATAGTATTTTAATTTAGTATTGTTTTAATTTAAAATTAATTAAATTTATTAATTTAATATAATTAATTGTATAATAATTATTATTAGTTTTATATTAAAAATAAATTAATAATTAGATAAATAATTATTTAATTAAATTAATTTATTTATAGGTAATTAAATTATTTAAATTAATTTATAAAGTTTTAATTAACCAATAATATTTAGTAACAATTATTTAATTTAATTATTTACATTATTATTATTTAATTTTATTCTTCGTAAAAGATATAAATTTAAATAATTAAATTTTCAAAATTTCTTTTGAAAAAATTTCTACAGAAAAAAATGTGTATTTAAAAAAAATGTAAAGATAATAAATTAATTATTTTCTAATTTTGTTTATAGAAATGTTTTAAAATTAATTTATATTATGAAGTTTTAATTAACAAATCATATAATAAATATTAAGTAACTATATACAAAGTTAATTATAGAAAGTGAATACATATGAAATCATATGTATTTTAAATTATTATTTTATTATTTATTATTTTTATTTTTTAATATTTTTATTTTCATATGTCGATACATATGAAATCTAAGAGCTTATAGAGATTTATTTAAGATATTTAATTTATTTAGTAAAAATTTAATTCGGATAATTGCTAGCTTCTTTCTTCTTAATATATACAAAGTTATTCGTGTTACATTGAATGAAATCATTTTTAAAATTTCCCGCGCAATCTGCTTGGTATGCGCATCAAGCGTGGAAGATTTTTGTTTCCTGTATTCAGATGGTCGTTTAGGTTAGTGGTTAGGTTCTCGATTTCTGTTCTGCAAACTAGGGTTCAATTCCCACTTCCCCCAAATTTTATTTTTAAAAAAACATTTGTTTCACAATAAATTGTTGTTAGAAATCTAAACTTAATTCAGGTAGTAATAAATTAAATAGATAAGAGCAAGTTGTAAAATTATTTTTTAAAATTATTTTTCCATTGAAATTAATAATGGTGTTTATTATTAGTAGAGTGGCTCAGCAATGGTTCACAAATCTGATTGGTTAGGGGGCGTGGCTTATTTATAGTTCACGAATCTGATTGGTTAAGGGAGCGTGGCTTATTTATAGTTCACGAATCTGGTTGGTCGAGAGGGTGTGGCTAAGGGGCGGGGATGGGCGTATGTGTAGGAATAGTTCAGAGCTGTGATTGGTTGAATTATGGTTCATGTTTGTGATTGGTTATGGGTGGGTCTTGGAAAACTGGAAGTAATGGGCCCAAGATGGAGTAGGAAAATGGTGGAAAATGTACTACGTGAAAACGGACAAGTGAGCGGTGAAAATAAAGGCGACGTTTTACTACGGTAATAAAGTGTCACAGTTTATGAGTATAGTTTTTGGAAGTACAAGGTAAGATGTGCAGGTGTACAGCAGGTAGACCACCCGCAAGGCATAGTTATAGAAAAGATAAGTTGCGTGAAAAGGTATTTCAGCGGGTTGAGAAGATGAAATACACAGTATTTTAAATGATAGGTAAGTTTTATTATAATATTAAAATACTTAGTACAAATGAAGTAGTTAAAATTATGTAACTTGTTAAATTAATTATATGTAATAAAGTAGTATTTTTCATGATTATTTAATAATAGATTGTGTATGTATTTTTTTAAATATGTGTAATAGAATTTTTACAATTCATCGCTAATAGACTTGACAACACCGTGTGCAATGAAATCATTTTGAACATAAATGAGTTCAAGAAATACAATATCAAAATGTAGTGTAATAAATGTGTTTTCCAATTTTGTTTGAACTTGTCTTTTAAACAAATCAAATTTAGCGAGTAAAAGTTGTTTTATAAAATCTAAATTGTGAAAAATAATTTTTTTAGTTAAAATATAATTCGAAACACTTTGAATTAGTGCTTGTGTACAAACTTCAACATTTTTTAATAAACGCTCTCGTCTACGAAAACGTTCATCGACACACACAATAATATTTTTGAGTCCTTGGAAAGAACTTTTTTGCATTACAATGGAAGAAGTGTAGATTTTTTTCTTTTTTGATTCACCACATACATTTTCATCTTCTTCATCCACGATAGCGTCGAAAATAATAGCTTTTGATCCGTATGCACTGGAAAATAGAAGACGATATTTTCCTAAAACAGCACCTTGTGAATATAGAGGTGATGATAAGTTTGATTCGTCAAATTAGGTATCAATTAATTCAATTTTTTGTTGTAGAGCTGTCCATGTTTTTGAATAAAATGTAATTCCTTGTGAAGAATGGTTTAAAAGTCGAATAACAGGTAAAGGTGTACAATTTTCTTGTAGTTCAATTCCCACAATCACTTTTTTTGAAAATGAACTATTTAATGGATAAATAGTTGGTAATAAAAGATGTAAATTTTTTCTGTGTGTTGTAATGTCACGTGTCATAAACAAACGTTTTGCAACAGACCGTGTGATTTTTTTCTTGGGTGATGATATGAGAGGTATATTTTCTTTATTCGACTGAGAATCAGTAAAATCTTGTGTATCAATTTGAGACATAGTTAATACTTTGATGTCTGTATAGTGACTGAATGAAAATATTTATTTCCCTCTTATATAAAGCGAAAAATTGATTGTTAGGGATAAAAATTTGAAAACGGTAAAAACACGTTTTTAAAATTTCTAATTTAAATATATTTTCAAGATCGGCATCTGTTTTAAAAATAATGTGTAACAAACCGATTTTTAGACTACTTTTAATACTATTAAAAAGCAAATAACTGTTTTCAAATTCTCAGAAAAAAGTTGTTTTTTTTGTGTAACGGTAATAAAATAACCATAAAAATATAAAATATTGTTTCCAAAAGGACCCCGCACTAAACACACTGAAAATGGCTTTCGGTTATTTATTTCTTGACCTTCGCTTAATTATTTTTTTAAACAGAAAACCTTTAACTAAAAATTTTGAAAATATTAAGAATTTTAACCGAAAGCCATTTTTAGTGTATTTAGTGCGGTGTCCTTTAATTAAAAATAATTGATTTTTGAAATATATGTAATATTTAATCTTTTAGAAATGCGAAAATTATGAATTAAGGTTAATGTTTCAAAGAAAATCTTTGAAGAATACCGGTAAATACTTAAAAAAGACTGTTTAAAATTTTTAACATGTGAAAATCAATAAATTTTCTAAAGAAAAGTATAAGACGGAATGTAAAAAAGACAATAAAAAGATCGAAACTTTCCGATTGTCAAGATGGTTATGATTAAAAATGTATTCTTTTACAAATGGGTAAATTATAAATTAAGGTTAATGTTTCAAAGAAAATCTTTGAAAAAAGCGGCAAGTAGTTAAAAAAGACCGCCCAATAGTTAAACTTAACAATTAAAAACAGTCGGCAGAGAACTAGATAACAATAATATGAGAAGGATGCAACATTGTTCTTTTTTCATGGTTGTTAAAATTACAAAAAGTAAAAAAGAAACTATAGAGATCAGAACGTTTCATTGTCAAAACGACTGCATTGGAAAATCATAAAAAGTGAAATTTACGATAGGATGATATTTAGCTAAGGAGGAAAAAGGCTTAAAGTGAGGTACCTGTCTGCAACCCGAAAGAGTAATACAGACGGCGCCACGTAAATAAAGAGCGGAAAATTTCACCAGGACCATGGAGACACTCAAGGGTTCGTGTCGCATAGTGGCTGTTCTATTATTTTCCAAAATGATATTTGTGTGTTTCAAAAGGTATATGTATTAGTAGCCAATAGGATTCGAGTAAAAACTTAACATGGAAACATAAATAATGTTTAAAAAGTCCTTTTCAGAGTAAAAGATTCAGTTTTTACGAAGTCTTCACCATGGTAACACTGGGTGACTTGACCACTGTTTTAGAAATTTTAAATTTCGACGAGGAAAAGAGTTTAAAAATTTTTCATTTAATTTTGGATAATTGTGATGATGCGGAATTGTTACAAGTAGCTCTCGAATTAAGTGATATTCATTTAATTCGTTGTATCCAAAGTAGATTAGAAAATTCAACGGAAAATTTCAAAGTTTTAATTGAAAGACATATAGGTGTGTGAAACTTTATAAATTTTTTCTAATTAAATTTAGTTTTTATAAAATAATTTGAATTACAAATTTTTAATTTTTAGATTGTTCAGTGTTTATATGAAAATAAAATTGAATTTCTTGAAGTGATTTATAAAACATGATTTCTTAGATTTTATAATTTTTCTAATTAAATTTAGTTGTTTATAAAATAATTTAAATTACAAATTTTTTAAAGTGTTAATTTTAAACGTTTTTAGTGTTTTTATGAAAAATATTGAATTTCTTAAAGTGGTTTATAAAATGTATTTTTTTTAGAATTTATAACTGTAAATAATGCAGTTGGTGACGAGGATGTAATCGAACCGATGGAACTGAATGACAATGAGGATGTGCAATCAAATGCCTCTACAATACCATACAATGGAGAGGAATGGTTTGATAATGAAAATAGAGAAGAATCAGATGCCAATATTGATGACGAAGAAGAACGTTATAGACGTTTATTACTTGAGGATTCAAGTGATGAAAATTCAAGTGATGACGCTTCGAGTGTTCAAGATTCCAGTATTACGACGGATTCAGGATTTGAAAAGTCGTATTCAATTTTAACATCGGAAAGCGAGCACACAGAGGTGAATAAAGATGATGATGATGATGATAGCGAAGATGATGAAGAAGAAGAAGAAGAAATAAACGAGGAAGAAGAAAAAGTAATCGAGGAAGTAGTAAATGAAGAAGTAATGCAGGAAAATGAACAACCAGATGAGGTTATGGAGCCTCAATACTACAACCAAGCTGGAGGCAGTAGAGATATCCCCAGAGAACAAGGTCAGAATAGATTTTTTACAATACAATGGGAAAGAAGTGAATTTATTTCAAAATTTAATTACGAGGGTTTGCATGTTTGTTGTAAAATTAAAAATCCACCTCATGATAAGTCGGTTGTTGAGGATATAAGATATCTTGAAAAAGCAATCCGTGCTATATGCAATTATATAATACGAAACGTAAATCTGGAAAATATGACTTTAATCAGTTTTGATTCAAGTCATATTAAGCACGGTCAAGTATTACAATTTCGTAAAGCAAAATTGTATAGCGCTGATTCTTTGTGGAATCTTATATATAAAATTGTCCAAAGCAATGAACAATTTAAGGGTTGATAATTCATTTACTGTAATAGTAAAAAGCGTGAAAGATAATCGCGGTAGTGGGGGGAAAGCAATGGTTTACAATGATATTAACGTTCGTAAAAAATCATTGTTAACTATTAACAATAAAGATAATCTTTGTTTACCACGTGCTCTCGTAGCTGCGCAAGTTTACGCAGAACGTGGCTTGTTAAGAAAAGATGAATTACATAAACGTTGGGAACTTGTCAGACACCCGGCTAGATCACACCAGCTTGTACTAGCAAAAGAACTTGTACAAAAGGCAGGTATAATAATACCTGAGGAAAGTTGTGGTATGGCGGAAATAATTTCTTTTCAAAAATATTTGGCTCGTGAAAAAATAGCTATTTTCGTTTACGACTTTAATAATTTTGGACAAGCAACAAAACCTTTATACTACAATGGTACCCATGAAATTACAGATATTGGTGAAACTGTTAAATTTAATTTGCATATAATGTTTTACCCTTTGCAAAAGCATTATAACGTAATTTTAAATTTAACAGGGTTAGCAAGTACTCAATTTTTTTGCGTGCCATGTAATAAAAAATTTAAAAACCCAAATGGACACAATTATTTAAACAGATGTACTTCTTGTTTAAAATCTCCTGCTTGCATAACAAAAGTTGAAGATGACAAAATTGTAGAAGTACAATGTGAGTCATGTAAACGATTTTTTAATGGTATGAAATGTTATGAAAATCATACCACTAAAGGTTCGTTTACATCGGAAAGTAGCGTTTGTGAGAAGCTACGTATTTGTGATGGTTGTGCACGTTTGATTAATCATGGCACTGAAAAAAATCATGAATGTGGTCGTTTCTTTTGCAAAACGTGTTTATGTAAAAGGGATTACAATCATGATTGTTTTATGGGTACTCTGAAAGATCAGGAGAGAAAAAATGAGAAACCTACTAGTTTCGTTTTTTACGATCTTGAAACACAACAAGGTCAAGAAATGACAGGTGTGCCCAACGTTAATGTTCATGTGCCTAATCTTTGTGTAGTACAAAGAGTTTGTACAAGGTGTATTAATGAGACTAATATTAATATAAATTGTGAATTATGTGGTAATCGACAAATTATTTACCGTGGTTCAAATGTTGTTTCAGATTCTGTGAATCTCGTCACAAAAAAACAAACAACTTTTGAAAGTGTCGTGTGTATAGCACATAATGCTAAAGCGTTTGATTTGCAATTTATATTAAAATATTTAGTTGAGAAGACTGGTACGCAAACAAAACCTTCTGTAATTATGACAGGTACAAATATTATACTAATACAGGTTGGGCACACAAAATTCATAGACAGTTTAAATTACCTCCACTTACCATTGAGTGCGTTACCTGCTGCGTTCGGATTCTCGGATGTTGCAATGAAAGGGACATTTCCTCATTTATTCAACACCTTAGAGAATAGCGAGTGCAGTAATGGAGAAGGGTATATAGGCTGTATACCTGAGGCCAAGTTTTACTCGCCAGACTCAATGTCTAAAAAAAGCGAGAGGAATTTTACCTGTGGTATAGAGAAATGACAAATGACAAAAATTATGTTTTTAATTTTTGGAAGGAGTTAATTGATTATTGCGTCAATGACGTCACAATTTTACGGTTAGCCTGTTTATCTTTTAGAGAAATTTTTTTCGAACGTGGTGGATTTTGTCCATTTACAAAATGTGTCACAATTGCTTCTGCGTGTATGACACTGTTTAGAAAAAAATTTTTAAGAAAAGACACAATAGGTCTTTCTCCAAACAAAGGGTATCGTGTGTCAAATAATCAGTCGAAAAAAGCAATTGAATGGTTATTTTGGTTAGAACACACGCTACGTAAAAACATAGTACATGCTGGAAAATGCCGTGAATACAGACTAAAAGAAGGCATGCTTGTGGACGGTTACTACGAAGAGCAAGGTAACCGTCATGTTTTACAATTTCACGGTTGCTTCTGGCATGGTTGTGTCATTTGTTATAAATTGAATAGAGATGTAAAGCCTAGGAACGGAGAAAGCCCATCTGTAAAATATGAACGGACACGTGTCCAATCATCAAAAATAGAAGCAGCAGGTTATGTATTAACAGAAATGTGGGAATGCCAATTCGATGAAATGAAAAAGGATAATTTAGATTTAAATAATTTTTTGAAAAATAATAAATTTATTTACGAAGCACCTTTAAATCCTAGGGATGTATCAGATGTATCAAAACTTGAAGGTTTGATAAAATGTATTGTTTTACCACCTCAAAACGAATTTCATCCGATTCTCCCTGTACGCATGCATTCAAAAATCATGTTCCCATTCTGTCGAACATGGGTTTCGGATGAATTAAAAAAAGCTATTGAGAAAGGTTATAAACTTATTAAAGTTTTTGAGGTTTGGCAATACAAGACAACAAAATATGATTGTCAAACCGGTCAAGGTGGGCTTTTTTCAGAGTATATAAACATGTGGTTTAAGCTTAAACAAGAAGCTGGAGGTTGGCCTCGTGAATGTGTTGACGATGCGTCAAAAGAGCAATATTTGCATGAACATTTTAAGGTCGAAGGTGTACAATTAGATAAAAATAAAATTGTAAAAAATCCAGGTCTTAGATCTGTTGCAAAATTGTGTTTAAATTCTTTTTGGGGAAAATTTGGTCAAAGAGACAATTTACCTCAAACGGAAATTGTACATGAGCAACAACGACTCATGGAATTATTGTTTGATTCGCAAAAAGTTGTTCATAATATTTTACCAGTAAATGATGAAATATTGTATGTAACTTTCTCGAATCAAGAAGGTACATCGCCAATTACAGAGTATACAAACGTTGTATTAGCTGCGTATGTGACAGCTCAAGCACGTTTGAAGCTCTATTCATACCTCGAGCGGTTAGACAATCGTGTCTTGTATTACGACACTGATTCGTGTATATATGTAAATAGTATTAATAATAAAAACGAATATCAACCCGAAATTGGTAGTTTCTTGGGTCAAATGACGGATGAACTCGTTGTAGAATATGGAGAGGGTAGTTATATAGAAAGCTTTGTTTCCGGTGGACCTAAATTTTACGGGTATAAAGTGATTGATTGCAAAGGTAACATTCATTATACCTGTAAAGTTAAAGGTTTTACATTAAATTATGAAAATAGTGAAAAAATAAATTTTCATAGTTTAAAAGAAATGATTGTCGATAAAACTGTAAATTCTCTGCAAACATCTTCACGAGTTATTCGACGAACGCCATATCATGAAGTGATAACATGCACAGAAAACAAAGTGTGCAAACCTGTAAACAACAAACGCAGATGCTTAGAAAAATATGACTCATTACCGTATGGGTTTAAAAACAGCACATTAAATTTATAAATAAATAAACCAACTCCTATTGTCGCAAAAAATCCTTTTGATCTTGACCTGTCGCATAATGTTAACATGTTAGTTGAATACTTTTTATTTTTTAAGTCATAGAGTACAATTTTATAAAATTTAATAATTATTATTAATTTGTTTCAGCAACTTATTACTGGGTGTATGGCTACTACAATCCGATAATTCTTCTGAATAATGAACCACAAATGCATTGTGCAACAGCAACTCAGTCGTCGTCGTCGTCAACAATGTCAGATCTGTAAAACGTTTAAAATACTTGTAAATATTGTAATAAAGATGAAAAATTTAAAAATGTAGATAATTACATATTAAATATCTTCATATTTATTTTCACCTTTCACCTGTTTTTATAAAGTAATTGGTAAAATATTCAAAATAATTATAAAAATAACAATTTTAATAAATAAAAATAAATTTTTTAATTTTTACATAAATAATATTAATAATAATTTAAGAATTTCAATTTTATAAAATTTAATCAATACATAATCTTGTTAATATTATAAAATTCTAAAAATGATATATATTAATAAAAAAGTAAACACTCAAAACTCGACACATGAATTTGTAGGTTAGTTTTCTATATACATATGGGTGATTCTCCACAAAGTGGTAACTTTTGAATATGTTAAAATTTTTTTTTTTAATTAAATTTTTTGGAAATTTTTTATTTAGATCTTTATAATAAAGCTTGAGAATGATTATTTTATAGATATTAGAGCTAAATTCTTTCTTTAGTTTTATATACAAACAATTTAAAAATTTGTAATTTAAAGGTTAAATAATTTATTTGAAAAAGTTAATTTTCGACTGCTAATAATTATAAATAGTGTAAATAAGCAAATAATTACTTTAAACTGCTTTAATTAATAAATAAATAATATTTTTACTCATACCTGTTATTGAAATTACATGTTTTGATACAGGTTAATCGAGGTTAATTGTATTCATTTAAAAAAACAAAACACTTTCATTACGCGAAACGAAATTAGGAACTGGAGTTTACAGGAACTGGAGTTTACAAATCAAAGAAAAAAATTCATTAAAACCGTAAAAATTCATAAAAATTTAACATAAATACAACTTATTAACTTAATAATATTAATGGCAAATAAAATCGCACTAAAAAAGGGAATAAAATTAATGAAAATCAATGAAATTGTAAACTCTAGTTCCAAATAAAAAAAGTGAGAAAATATTAAAAAATTATTTTTACACAGATTTGTTAATGGAAATTAGAAAACGATACACAAAAACTTAGTTTTTGAGATGAACTTTCGAATAGAATAAATAAAAAAACGTTTAAAATAAAGTTTGTGCAAAATAAAACATATTAAACTTCATGATTCATGTGTGGAGAAATGACAAATGTGCGTTTTTTGAACATTTGCAATTGAATTACAACTTTTGTTTTAAAATAAAATTTTTTTTCGATTATGATATTACTAAAAAACATATTGAAGATTAATTATGCAAAAGGTTGAAGTAGATTTGATAACAATTTTTCAAGATATAAAATAGGGAACAGTGGGGAAGCAAAAGTGACCACTGATTGAAGAATCACCCATATACACAAGAAGTTTAAAAACTTAAGAAATGACAGAAAAACGTCTGAGATAAAATAGGTTAGATTTCTGTTTACAGTTAAAAATAAAGAAAGAAATTGTCTTTTTTATATAAATTTGAAAAATATTAAAATAAATTTAAACCAAATTTTGATATAAATTTATATATGAATACTTACCTGTTAAATGTTTGAATTAATTTTCCATTTCTCTTGATTTTTAACAAGTTATTAGTGAAATATTAAAAATAATTTTACATATCCAGTTGTAGGAAATATACGGAATATTCAATATCTGTATTTATATAAAATTCTAAGAATATAGTAATACACTATATTCACTCATTTGACATTGAATGTAAACACTAAAACTTGTCACGAGAATTTTTGGTTAGGTTTTTAATGTATATTCACAACGAGTTTAAAACTTCATGTGAACCAGAAGTATAAAACCAAAGAGCAGAAACTCATGAGAGTGAGAGAGACGGTGATATCAACCTTTCTCCCTTACACTCACGATTTCTGTTTTCAGTTTACGTATTCTACTTACATAGGACTACGCCCTAAGGTCCTCTTACATTCAGCACATTGGTTACGGCGGGCGGCGGCGGAGTCAGTAAACAGCGGAAACACGGATTAAACAAGCTTGTAATAACCGCGTGCACATGCTAATTATATTTTAAATAAATTTCTTAGCTTTTAAACATAATGTATCAGCTCATGAGATTAAAGTCAAATTCACTAGTACAAGGTTGATTAAAGTATTAAGAAGCTGGTAATATGTTACTAGCTGGTTATATGTTACTAGCTAGAGAGAAGTAGTAAATTTTCTCAGTTTTATCATTTTATTTACAGAAATATATATATATATATATATTAAAAAATGTAAACGTTGTGTTATTAACACGTAAGACTTACGTTTCTTACCGATACGTATTTACAAACATAAAGAGTGATTCAGAATATGGCGTTTGTATATATATATATATATATATATATATATATACTTGTCTATCATTATTGTATATTATTAAGATCAGCGTATTGCGTTGCGTTTTGTAACTAGACCATGAGTGTGAGAGAGATGGAGATATATGTTTGCTATATTTGCACCTATGTATATTTCTGTTTTTGTCTATCTTTATTGTATATTAAGGTCAGTCTAAATATATATATATATATATATATATCTATACTCGTAACGGTCGGACCACATTCACACTTTTGTTCGTGTACCTGAATCACCTATCTACGTGAAACATTTCTTAACTCGTTACAAAAACATGGATCCTCGTTGGAAGCATCCGTTTACTTCTATGATTTGTGGCCCAACAGGCTGTGGAAAAACATTTTTCGTTAAAAAGTTTTTGAAAAATAGAAACATAATGTGTGATGTAATATTTGAACGAATTATTTTCTATTATTCTGAATGGCAAAATTGTTATGCAGAATATGGTAAAGAAATTGAATTCAAAGAAGGTCTACCACAATCAACTGATTATTCCGACGACACACGTTCGAAATTAATAATTATAGACGATCTTATGCGTGAATCCTCAAATAATACTGTTATAGACCTGTTTACTAAAGGTAGTCACCACAAAAATTTAAGTGTTATTTTTATTTCACAAAACCTTTTTCATCAAGGCCATGGACGAAGAGATATTTCGTTAAATGCTAATTACATAGTTGTTTTTAAAAATCCAAGAGATAGAGCTCAAATTCAACATCTAGCTAGACAAGTATGTCCAGAAAATTCTCGATTCGTTCAAGAAGCTTACCATGATGCAACCTCTCAACCTCATGGATATCTACTTTTCGATCTGAAACAAACAACACCTGACAACTGCCGATTCAGGACTTCCATATTTCCTTCCGACCCCAACCACTACGTTTACATACCGTCGAAGGGTATAAAATCTTGTAGAAGTAGTACATTTGTTCCAGTTATGCAGTTGTAATGAAACCTAAAACACGTAAAATAATAGGCCACAAAAATGCCTTAACGTTAAAAGCCTTATGTTTGTTGGATGCTAAACAACGATCCGCTGTTCTAAAAAAAGCAGATTAATATCTGCTTTTTTATAAGCATTTTTTTTTTTTTTTTTTTTTTATAAGTTTAATAACTTATTAAGTGTATTTGTGAATGTGCCCTTAAATATTTTACAAGGGAACGTGCCCTTTAAAAGATTGTGAGAAACTAAAATTAAAAAACACAAGAATGCGTTGAGAAAGTTAACAAAGAGAAAAGGTTCTTGAAAACTAAAAAACAGTTATTCTTCAAAAAGGTAACGGTTTTCTACCGTTTTCATCTTCCACCAATATTAGGAACATTGCTGTCAGCCATTTTTTCCTCGACATTAGGAAAGTCAGAAAAATATATGGAGAAAAAAAGTAACAACTAAATCAAAAAATTTAAAATTGAAAGAAGCACATTACTACTGACGACGATTCTACAGGGTCTGATAACGAAGAAGGAAAATTCAAAAAAATGGTAAAGTTAGTTGGTTACCTGTTATTCTT